>NW_024368541.1:8557-9795 GCF_014805655.1 Passer montanus | reverse complement strand
TTCCTCCTCCTTACTACCCGCGGGCCCGGCGCGCACCCTCCGCGCTGGGGCTGCACAGCGCCGCGCAGCGCCGCCGGCCGCGCTCTCCGGCCCTCCCCTCCCAAACCCCAAATCCCACCCCAGACCCCCCGATCTCGGGGTCCCCTGAGCTCCCAAACCCCAAATCCCACCCCAATCCCACCCCAGACCCCCCGATCTCGGGGTCCCCTGAGCTCCCGTGCCCGCAGGTGCCCGAGGTGCCCCTGGACGGGGCCGAGTTCGAGCTGGGCCCAGCCGGGGGGGCCCCGATGCCCCCCGAGGTGGCCAAAACCTTCCAGCAGCGGGCCGGGGCCCTGAAGAGGCAGCACGAGGTGGGGCACCCCAAAAACGGGGCTGGAACCCCAAAAACGGGGGGGAAACCCTAAAAAATGGGGGGGAAACCCTAAAAAATGGGGGGAAAACCCTAAAAAATGGGGCTGAAACCCCCAAAATTGGAGGTGAAACCCCAAAAATGGGGGGGAACCCTAAAAAACTGGGCTGAAACCCCAAAAATTGGGGTGAAACACCAAAAATAGGCGTGAAATCCTAAAAATGGGGGGGAAAACCCCAAACATGGGGGGTAAAACCCAAACATGGGGGTGAAACACCAAAAATTGGGGGGGAAACCCTAAAAATTGGGCTGAAACCCCAAAAATTGGGGTGAAGCCCTAAAAAACAGGGGGGGAAACCCTAAAAACTGGGGGAGGAAACCCCAAAAAACGGGGAGGAAACCCCAAAACTGGGCTAATACCCCAAAAATCTCCTTCCTCCCCTGCCTCTCCCCCTTCCCTGCCTTCCTCCCCTCCTCCTCCTCCTCCCAGATGTGCCTCACCTACTCGCGGCAGTTCGCTCGCCTGGGCAACATCGCCGAGACCGCCAGGTGGGCTTCCTCCCCCTCATCTTCCTCACCTTCTTCTCCCCCATCTTCCTTACCTTCCCCCTCCTCCTCCTCCTCCTCCTTCTCCTCTTCCTCCACTTCCTCTTCCTCCTCCTCTTCCTCTCCTTCTTTTCCTTCCTTTTTTTGTTTTTTTCTTTTTTTCCCTCTTTTTGTCCTTATTTTTTTATTTTTTTTCTTCTTTTTCCTCTCCTTTTTCTTGTCCTTCTTCTTCCTCTTCTTCTTCTTCTTCTTCTTCCTCTGAAGAAGAGGAGGCTGATCTTGGGGGGGGATGGAAAGGGGGGGGGCGGGTCTCACCTGCCCAGGTGTGTGTGGGGAGGGGGCT
>NW_024368541.1:4767-8412 GCF_014805655.1 Passer montanus | reverse complement strand
GCCGGGGGGCGACCCCACGTGGGGGGGAACGCACCTGGGGGGGAACACCCCGGGGGGGGGGAACACACCTGGGGGGGGAACACACCTGGGGGGAACACACCTGGGGGGGAACACACCTGGGGGCACCTGAGGGTGGGGAGCACACCTGGGGAGGGGTGGGGAGCACACCTGGAGGGGGGTCTGACGGGCTCCCCTCCCCCCCTCACCTGCAGGATGTTCCCCGAGCTGAGCAGCAGCGACCTGGAGCTGGGCATCGAGCGGGGGAGGGGCATCCCAGTGCCCCCAGGTGGGAAACTGGGAGAGCTGGGAGTGGGGGAGGGGCTCACGGGGACCCCCGCCCACCCCCCCGTGTCCCCCCAGGTGTGGCCCCAGGTGACCTGGACACCTTCGTGCGCTTCGAGTTCCCCCACCCCAGCGCGGTGAGTGACCCAAAAACGGGTCTGGGACCCCAAAATGGACCTGGGACCCCAAAAATGGGCTTGGGACCCCCAGAAATGGAACTGGGACCCCAAAAATGGGCCTGGGACCCCCAAAAAATGGGACTGGGACCCCCCGACACCCCCAAAAATGGGCCTGGGACCCCAACAATGGACCTGGGACCCCCAAAATGGATCTGAACCCCAAAATGTCCCCTGGGACCCCAAAATTGTTCTTAACCCTCCCCAAAAATTGTCCCTAAGTCCCCCCCTAAATTATCCCTGACGCCAAAAATGTCCCAAATTGTCCCTGACCCTTCCCCAAATTATCCCTGACCCCCCAAAAAGTCCCAAATTCTCAAGGACCCCTCCCCAAATTATCCCTGGCCCCAAAAAGTCCCCAATTCCCGAGGACCCCTCCCCAATTTCCCTGACCCCAAAAAGTCCCCAATTCCCGAGGACCCCTCCCCAATTTCCCTGACCCCAAAAAGTCCCAAATTCCCGAGGACCCCTCGGGTGGGGGGATAATGGGAAATAACAGAGGAAATGACAGAAAATAACAGAGAAAATAACAGAGAAAATGACAGAGAAAATAACAGCGCAGAAAGGGTAAAAAAGGAGATTTTGGGGGAAAAAGGGTGGAAATGGGGGGGTTGGGTGGGGAAATAACAGAGAAAATAACACAGGAAATGGGGAAAAAATGGGGAATGACAGAGAAAATAACAGAGAAAATGCCGGAGGAAATGGGGGAAATGATGTGGGAATGATAGAGAAAATATTTTGGGGTTATTTTGGGGTTGTTTTTGGGTTATTTTGGGGCTATTTTGGGGTTATTTTTGGGCTATTTTGGGGCTATTTTGGGGTTGTTTGGGGTTATTTTCAGGTTATTTTGGGGCTGTTTCGGGTTATTTGGGGCTGTTTTGGGACCGTTTTGGGGTTATTTTGGGGTTATTTTAGTGTGGTTTTGGGTTATTTTGGGGTTATTTGGGGTTATTTTGGGGCTGTTTTGGGGTTATTTTGGGGCTATTTTGGGATTATTTTGGGGCCCTTAGGGGGCTGGTTTGGGGCTATTTATTTGGGGCTGTTTTGGGGTTATTTTGGGGCTGTTTTGGGGTTGTTTTGGGGTTATTTTGGGGCTGTTTTGGGGCTATTTTGGGGTTATTTGGGGTTATTTTGGGGCTATTTTGGGGCTATTTTGGGGCTATTTTGGGGCTGTTTTGTGGTTATTTTGGGGTTGTTTTGGGGTTATTTTGGGGCTATTTTGGGGCTGTTTTGGGGTTATTTTGGGGCCCTTAGGGGGCTGGTTTGGGGCTATTTCTTTGGGGCTGTTTTGGGGCCGGGCCCCGTGCCCCCTGACCCCCACCCGCAGGGGGCTGTTCCGGCCCGAGCGCGCGCTGGGCTCGGCGCTGCTGCGCCTCGAGGGGCTCGAGGGGAGCTGCGAGCTGCGCCAGCAGCTGGAGGTGAGCTGCCAGATGTGGCCCCGCCCCTTCCTCGGGGTTCCAGATGTGCCCCATCCTCCATCCCGAGCTCCCAGATGTGCCCCGTCATCCTTCCTGGGGATTCCCAGGGTTCCAGATGTGCCCCTGCCCCTGCCTGCGGGTTCCAGATGTGCCCCATCCTCCATCCCGGGGGTTCCAGATGTGCCCCCGCCCCTGCCTGGGGGTTCCAGATGTGCCCCACCTCCATCCCGAGCTCCCAGATGTGCCCCATCATCCTTCCTGGGGATTCCCGAGCTCCCAGCTGTGCCCCTTCCCCCGTCCTGGCATTCCCGAGCGTTCCCCTGGCTCTCGTTGCTTCTCCCAGCGCTTCCCAGCACATTCCCAGCCCCACCATCCCCACCATTCCCACTGCCCCCGTTTCCAGTCCCACCGTTCCCGTTCCCACCATTCCCGTTCCAGTTCCCATCCCCATTTCCCCCGTTCCCGTTCCCATTCCCGCCCCTCACCCGTGCCTGTCCCCGCCTTTCCCGTTCCCATTCCCATTCCCGTACCCGTTCCCGTTCCCATTCCCCTTCCCATTCCCGTTCCCGTTCCGGTCCCGCCCTCACCGTGCCCTGTCCCCGCTGTTCCCCCCTTTCCCATTCCCGTTCCCGTTCCCATTCCCGTTCCCATTCCCGTTCCCGTTCCCATTCCTATTCCCGTTCCCATTCCCATTCCCATTCCCGTCCCCGTCCCCGTTCCCGTTCCCGGTCCCGTTCCCATTCCCGTTCCCATTCCCGTCCCCGTTCCCATTCCCGTTCCCGTTCCCATTCCCGTTCCCATTCCCGTCCCCGTCCCCGTTCCCGTTCCCGTTCCCGTCCCGGTCGCGGTCCCGGCCTCACCGCTGCCGTCCCGCGGTGCAGCTGCTGGACGGGCGGCGCCGCACGGGCGGGCTGCTGGAGGTCTGGGTGCGGCTCCGGGAGCCGCTGGGGCCGCAGCGGGAGCTGGAGCCGCGCTGCGAGCGCTGGCTGGTGCTGGAGCCGGCGCCCGAGCCCGCCGTGAGTGCCGGGAACACCCCGGGAATTGCTGGGGAGCCGCGGGGAACCACCGGGAACCGCCGGGAACCCCCCGGGAACCGCCGGGAACCCCCCGGGAACCACTGGGAACCCCCTGGGAACTGCCGGGAACTGTGGGGAGACCCGGGGAACTGCGGGGATTGGCTGGGAACACCCCCCGGGATCGGCTGGGAACCCACCGGGAACCACCGGGAACCGCGGGATCGGCGGGGAACTCCCCGGGATTGGCTGGGAGCCCACCGGGATGGGCCGGGAACTGCTGGGAACCACCGGGGATCGCCGGGGAACCACCGGGATTGGCCGGGAATCCCCCCCGGGAAACCACCGGGACCCCGCGGGATGGGCTGGGAACCCCCCGGGAACCTCCGGGATTGGCCGGGAACCGCCGGGAACCCCCCGGGAATCCGCGGGGATGGCGGGGAAGCCGCCGGGAGGCACCGGGAGCTCACTGGGATTGGCGGGGAACCCATCCGGGGTTGGCCGGGAACCCCCCGGGAACTCCCCGGGATCCCCCCGGGAATAGGTGGGATGGGCTGGAAACCCCCCGGGATCCCCCCGGGACCCCGCGGGATGGGCCGGGAGTGCCCGGGAGCCGCTGGGAAGCCCCGGGGGTCGGCCGGGAGCCCCCCGGAACCCCGCGGGACCATCGCGGGGGGCTCAGCCCGGGCCGACCCCGCGCTGCCCCCGCCCAGCTCGCCGTCCCCAAACCGAGCGCGGCTGCCCCGAGGGACGGCA
>NW_024368541.1:0-4666 GCF_014805655.1 Passer montanus | reverse complement strand
TATTTTGGGGCTATTTTGGGGCTGTTTTGGGGTTATTTTGGGGCCCTTAGGGGGCTGGTTTGGGGCTATTTCTTTGGGGCTGTTTTGGGGCCGGGCCCCGTGCCCCCTGACCCCCACCCGCAGGGGGCTGTTCCGGCCCGAGCGCGCGCTGGGCTCGGCGCTGCTGCGCCTCGAGGGGCTCGAGGGGAGCTGCGAGCTGCGCCAGCAGCTGGAGGTGAGCTGCCAGATGTGGCCCCGCCCCTTCCTCGGGGTTCCAGATGTGCCCCATCCTCCATCCCGAGCTCCCAGATGTGCCCCGTCATCCTTCCTGGGGATTCCCAGGGTTCCAGATGTGCCCCTGCCCCTGCCTGCGGGTTCCAGATGTGCCCCATCCTCCATCCCGGGGGTTCCAGATGTGCCCCCGCCCCTGCCTGGGGGTTCCAGATGTGCCCCACCTCCATCCCGAGCTCCCAGATGTGCCCCATCATCCTTCCTGGGGATTCCCGAGCTCCCAGCTGTGCCCCTTCCCCCGTCCTGGCATTCCCGAGCGTTCCCCTGGCTCTCGTTGCTTCTCCCAGCGCTTCCCAGCACATTCCCAGCCCCACCATCCCCACCATTCCCACTGCCCCCGTTTCCAGTCCCACCGTTCCCGTTCCCACCATTCCCGTTCCAGTTCCCATCCCCATTTCCCCCGTTCCCGTTCCCATTCCCGCCCCTCACCCGTGCCTGTCCCCGCCTTTCCCGTTCCCATTCCCATTCCCGTACCCGTTCCCGTTCCCATTCCCCTTCCCATTCCCGTTCCCGTTCCGGTCCCCCCCTCCCCGCCCCCTGCGTTCCCGTTCCCATTCCTATTCCCGTTCCCATTCCCATTCCCATTCCCGTCCCCGTCCCCGTTCCCGTTCCCGGTCCCGTTCCCATTCCCGTTCCCATTCCCGTCCCCGTTCCCATTCCCGTTCCCGTTCCCATTCCCGTTCCCGGTCCCGTCCCCGTCCCCGTCCCCGTTCCCATTCCCGTCCCCGTCCCCGTCCCCGTTCCCGTCCCCGTTCCGGTCCCGGTCCCGGCCTCACCGCTGCCGTCCCGCGGTGCAGCTGCTGGACGGGCGGCGCCGCACGGGCGGGCTGCTGGAGGTCTGGGTGCGGCTCCGGGAGCCGCTGGGGCCGCAGCGGGAGCTGGAGCCGCGCTGCGAGCGCTGGCTGGTGCTGGAGCCGGCGCCCGAGCCCGCCGTGAGTGCCGGGAACACCCCGGGAATTGCTGGGGAGCCGCGGGGAACCACCGGGAACCCCCTGGGAGACCCCTGGGAACCGCCGGGAACCCCCCGGGAACCGCCGGGAACCCCCCGGGAACCACTGGGAACCCCCTGGGAACTGCCGGGAACTGTGGGGAGACCCGGGGAACTGCGGGGATTGGCTGGGAACACCCCCCGGGATCGGCTGGGAACCCACCGGGAACCACCGGGAACCGCGGGATCGGCGGGGAACTCCCCGGGATTGGCTGGGAGCCCACCGGGATGGGCCGGGAACTGCTGGGAACCACCGGGGATCGCCGGGGAACCACCGGGATTGGCCGGGAATCCCCCCCGGGAAACCACCGGGACCCCGCGGGATGGGCTGGGAACCCCCCGGGAACCTCCGGGATTGGCCGGGAACCGCCGGGAACCCCCCGGGAATCCGCGGGGATGGCGGGGAAGCCGCCGGGAGGCACCGGGAGCTCACTGGGATTGGCGGGGAACCCATCCGGGGTTGGCCGGGAACCCCCCGGGAACTCCCCGGGATCCCCCCGGGAATAGGTGGGATGGGCTGGAAACCCCCCGGGATCCCCCCGGGACCCCGCGGGATGGGCCGGGAGTGCCCGGGAGCCGCTGGGAAGCCCCGGGGGTCGGCCGGGAGCCCCCCGGAACCCCGCGGGACCATCGCGGGGGGCTCAGCCCGGGCCGACCCCGCGCTGCCCCCGCCCAGCTCGCCGTCCCCAAACCGAGCGCGGCTGCCCCGAGGGACGGCAACAACCGGTGAGCAGCGGGGCCGGGGGGACCCCATCCCTACCGGGGGGACCCCATCCCCACCGGGGGTGGGGACTGGGGGGCGCGACCCCCGCCGGGACCCCCGTTCCCCCCGCAGAGACCCCAAATCCCTTCCCAGACCCCTCCCGACCCTCCCCAGCCTCAACCTGCTGCACTTCGACCGCGAGCGCCTGGAGCGCAAGGTGAGGAGGGGGCTTTGGCGGGGGGGGACGCAGGGGAGCCCCCCGGGGGTGCCCCTGACCCCCCGGCGTGTCGCCCCCTCCCCAGATGGCTCCGCTGGGGCGCGCGGTGCCCCCCGAGCTGCGGCAGCAGCACCAGGAGCTGCAGCGGCGCATCCAGGGGCTGCGGGCGCGGCTGCAGGGGGGCGACCCCCACTTCCGCAGGGGTGAGGGGGGCCTGAGCCCCGAAATCCCCCTTTTTCCCCCCATTTTCTCCTTTCCCCGCTGTTTTATGGCGGTTTGCCCTCCCCCCTTGCAGAGTACGCCGAGCACCTGCAGCGGCACCTGCGGCTCTACACGGAGGCCGCGCGGCGCCTGGGCACGCAGGGAGAGAGGGTGGGTGAGACCCCCGCCCAACCGAGCCCCCCGAGCCCGGGGAACCCCCCCCGACCCCCCGCGGCACCCCCGGGTTCTGAGGGTTCCGCCCCAAAAATCCTGGAAACTCCCAAATCCTGGTGGTCCCACCCCCCCAAAAAAATCCTGGACACCCCCAAATCCTCCCCAAAAACCCCCGTGTCCCCCCCACCAAAGCGGATCCCCCCCAAGTGCCTGTAGGGGAGGGGCTGTTCCGGGCGCTCTCAGCAATTATTGTAATTAATTATAATTATGATTATAATGGTGATAAAGTTTTTAAGACGAAAAACGCGGGTTTTGGTCACTCCCGATGCGCGCCCCACTTGTCAATCATTAAAACGGCCACGCCCACATCGTAGCTCCGCCCTCGCGCTGCCTCGTCTCCATGGTAACCCCGCCAGAACAGACGGGCGCGGGCAGCAGCCAATCGTGTTGCGGCTGTCGGATTTCTATTGGTCCTATCGCGGTGTGGGGGCGGGGCTCGCTGAGGATTGACGGATGACCCAACCAGTGAAACGCGTGGGCGGTGCATCAGCGGCCAATAGGAGCGCGGTGCGGGCGGGGCCACAGCGGCGTGCGGCGCGCCGGAAGCGGCCGGTCCGGGAAAATGGCGCCGAGCTCGAAAGCGGAGCGGGGCGGCCCCGGGGGGAAGCGGGGGGCGGCGGGGGCAGCCGGGCCCGGGTCCCTGTCCCTGTCCCTCACTGTCCCTGTCCCTGTCCCTGTCCCTCACTGTCCCTGTCCCTCACTGTCCCTGTCCCTGTCCCCAGGCACATCTTCCTGGGTTTCTCCAAGTGCGGTCGCTACGTGCTGTCCTACACCAGCAGCTCCGACGACTTCTCCTTCTACCTGTACCACCTGTACTGGTGGGAGTTCAACGTGCACAGCAAGCTGCGCCTGGTACGGGACATTGGGGACACTGGGGACAGCCAGGGGACAGCCAGGGGACACAGGGGACACTGGGGACAATGGCTTCTCCTTCTACCTGTACCACCTGTACTGGTGGGAGTTCAACGTGCACAGCAAGCTGCGCCTGGTACGGACACTGGGGACACTGGGGACAGCTGGGGACAGCCAGGGGACAGCCAGGGACAGCCAGGGGACACAGGGGACACTGGGGACACCAGGGACAATGGCTCCTCCTTCTACCTGTACCACCTGTACTGGTGGGAGTTCAACGTGCACAGCAAGCTGCGCCTGGTACGGGACATTGGGGACATTGGGGACAGCCCAGGGACAGCCAGAGGACACAGGGGACAGCCAGGGGACACAGGGGACAATGGCTTCTCCTTCTACCTGTACCACCTGTACTGGTGGGAGTTCAACGTGCACAGCAAGCTGCGCCTGGTACGGGACATTGGGGACATTGGGGACATCCCAGGGACAGCCAGAGGACACAGGGGACAGCCAGGGGACAGCCAGGGGACAGCCAGGGGACACTGGGGACACAGGGGACACCGGGGACACTGGGGACAATGGCTTCTCCTCCTACCTGTACCACCTGTACTGGTGGGAGTTCAACGTGCACAGCAAGCTGCGCCTGGTACGGGCACTGGGGACAGCCAGGGACAGCCAGGGACAGCCAGGGACAGCCAGGGACAGCCAGGGACAGCCAGGGCCCCGAGGGCTGCCCTGGGGCCGCCCTGGGGCCAGCTCGGTGCCAGCCCCGCCCCGGCAGGTGCGCCAGGTGCGGCTGTTCCAGGGCGAGGAGATCTACAGCGACCTGTACCTGACCGTGTGCGAGTGGCCCGGGGACAGCGACAAGGTCATCGTCTTCGGCTTCAAGTGAGTGCCACCCACGGGTGTGCCGGCTGTGCCTGGCATGGCCGGCTGTGCCAGGGGTGCCAGGTGTGCCGGGTGTGCCAGCCGTGCCCGCTGTGCCCCGTTGGCAGCACGCGCTCGGCGCCGGGGCTGCTGCTGAGCGCCATGCTGATGAGCGACGAGAATCACCGCGACATCTACGTCAGCGCCGTGGCCGTGCCCCCCCCGCGGCACTGCCCCGCCTGCCGCCGGCCCCCCGGGACCCCCGGTGAGACCCCTGACCCCCGGGGACACCCCCTGAGAGCCCTGAGACCCCCGGGGACACCCTTGGTGAGACCCC
>NW_024368540.1:0-1060 GCF_014805655.1 Passer montanus | reverse complement strand
GGGGAGGATTTTGGATGAATTTCAAGGGCATTTCGCGACCATTTTTGCCCGATTTTGGTTCTTTTTAGGGGCAATTTTTGCTGATTTCGGCTCCATTTTGGGATGAACTTCACCCCAAATGTGGGGTCTCCCTCCCCCAATGAGCAAAAGCCCCAAAATCTCCTTTTTTCCCCCCAAACCAGCCCTCGGTGCGCCTGACCCCCACCACCATGCTCTACTCGGGGCGCTCGCAGGACGGCAGCCACATCCTGGTGGGTGAGGGGGGGACCCCAAACTGGGGGGTCCCCGAAACTTGGGGGGGTCCCTAAAATCTGGGGGGGGTCCTTGACATCGGGGGGGTCCCCAAAATTTGGGAGGGGGCCTAAAATTTGGGGGAATTTTGTCCATTTTGGGGGATAAAAGGGGTCAGGGAGGCCAAAATTTGGGGTAAAATGGGAGGAGGGGACCCCAAAATTTGGGGGAGGGTCCCAAAGGCTTGGGGGGGTCCCTGACATCGGGGGGTCCCCAAAATTTGGGAGGGGGCCTAAAATTTGGGGGAATTTTCGAGGGGCCCCCAAATTTTTTGGGAGGGCCCGCAAAACTGGGGGGGGTCCCTGACATCGGGGGGGTCCCCAAAATTTGGGAGGGGGCCTAAAATTTGGGGGAATTTTGTCCATTTTGGGGGATAAAAGGGGTCGGGGGAGGCCAAAATTTGGGGGGAAATGGGTCCCCAAAATTTGGGATGAAATGGGAGGAGTGGTCCCCAAAATTTTGGGGATGGTCCCTAAAACTTGGGGGGGTCCCTGACATCGGGGGGGTCCCCAAAATTTGGGAGGGGGCCTAAAATTTGGGGGAATTTTGTCCATTTTGGGGGATAAAAGGGGTCAGGGAGGCCAAAATTTGGGGTAAAATGGGAGGAGGGGACCCCAAAATTTGGGGGAGGGTCCCAAAGGCTTGGGGGGGTCCCTGACATCGGGGGGTCCCCAAAATTTGGGAGGGGGCCTAAAATTTGGGGGAATTTTCTCAGATTTGGGGGAATTTTCTCAGTTTTGGGGGGATAAAAGGGGTCGGGGAGGCCAAA
>NW_024368539.1:1054-2803 GCF_014805655.1 Passer montanus | reverse complement strand
AAAAAAAAGGGAAATTCTGTGGGAATGTGAGCTGGGGGTGGGACCCCCAGGTTTTGGGGGAGGGGTCTCACCCTGCTGACCCCTGACCTTCCCCTCCCCTCCCCCGCAGGTGCCTGAAGTGGACGGTGTGACCCCGCCCCCAATATGGCTGCCGTGGCCACGCCCACAACATGGCTGCCGTGATGCCTGCCCAAAATGGCCGCCGTGAGCGCGTCTTGTTTGGTCCCGCCCCTAAAATGGCTGCCATGGCGCCAACCTCAAGATGGCTGCTGTGACTCCACCCCCAACATGTCTGCCATGACCACACCCCAAGATGGCTGCCTTGGCTCCACCCCCAACATGGCCACACCCCAAAAATGGCTGCCATGGCCACACCCCCAACATGGCTGCCATGATCCCACCCCAAGATGGCTGCTTTTGCTCCACCCCCAACCTGGCAGCCATTGCCACACCCCCAAGATGGCCACCACGGTCCCACCCCAAGATGGCTGCCATGATTCCACCCCAAACATGGCCACACCCCCAAGATGGCTGCCATGGCCCTACCCATCAAGATGGCTGCTATGACTCCACCCCCAAGATGGCTGCCATGACCCCACCCACAAAATGGCGGCCATGACCAGAATCCCCAAGATGGCTGCCATAACAACACTCTCAAGATGGCCGCTGTGACCCCACCCCCAAGATGGCCGCCGTGGCCCCACCCACAAAATGGCCGCCCCAGCCCCTCCCCCAAGATGGCGGCCGGGCCCGTTTGAACCAAAACCGGATTTTTTCCTCCCAAAATCGTTGGGATCGAGTTTATTCAGAGGGAGTGGGAGGAGCTACAGGGAAAGGGGCGGGGCCTGGAAAGGGGGCGGGGCCTCGGGATTGGGGGGAATCCGGGAACATCGAGCACCGCCCCTTTGAGGGCGGAGCTGCGCCGCCATTGGCCGGCGCCACGGGGCCAAGATGGCCGCCCTGGGCTCTGATTGGACGAGCGTCCCCTGAGGGCTCCGCCCCTTTCTGAGAGGCGGGGTCCTATTGGCTGCTGGGAGATCAAGCCACGCCCCGTTTGGGGGCAAGCCCCACCCACAAACCCAAACCACGCCCTCTACTCTTAAGCCACACCCCCTAGAGGGTGAAGCCCCGCCCACAAAGCCAAGCCACGCCCCTTTAGGCTCAAGCCCCGCCCCCCAAGCCAAGCCTTGTGCTCCTGTCCAAGCCCCGCCCCTTTGGTCCAGGCCACGCCCCCACGTCCTCTCGTGCTGCCCAGGCTCCGCCTCCTGTGACGTCACCAGGGCGGGGTCCCTCGGCGGCCAATCGGCGCTGGCTCCGCCCCTCGGGGGCGGGGCGAGGCCGCCTGCAGCTGTGGGATAATGAGATGCAAATGAGCTGGGAGGGGGCAGGTGGGTGGAACGGGGTGGGCGTGGCCAGGCGAGGGGCGTGGCCTGCGTGTCTCCTATGGGGGCGTGGCCAACTGGGTGGGTGTGGCTCATCTGTGGGCGTGTCCCTGCTCAACGGGTGGGCGTGGCTAACTGGGGGCGGGGTTTATATCCCTGCTCACCTGATTGGCTAAGCTGTCTGGGGGCGGGGTTTCTGTCCCCGCTCACCTGGTGGGCGGGGTTTGCGGCACTGGGCGGGGCCTGTTCCCCTGGTGGGCGGGGTCCCATGGTGGGCGGAGTTTAAATCCCTGCTTACCTGATTGGCCAAGCTGTCTGGGGGCGGGGTTTCTGTCCCTCCTCACCCGGTGGGCGGGGCTGTCTGGGG
>NW_024368539.1:0-961 GCF_014805655.1 Passer montanus | reverse complement strand
TGGGGTTAGTTATGGGATCAGTCAGTTATGGGGTCAGGTACAGGCACAGCCAGTAGGTGTCCTCCACGCCTTTGTCCTATAAATTATAGGGGAATTTGTGGGGTTGTGGGGTCAGGTGTGGGGTTAGTTATGGGATCAGTCAGTTATGGGGTCAGGTATGGGGTCAGGTACAGGCACAGCCAGTAGGTGTCCTCCACGCCTTTGCCCTATAAATTGTGGGGTCAGTTATAGGGTCAGGTGTGGGGTTAGTTATGGGATCAGTCAGTTATGGGGTCAGGTATGGGGTCAGGTACAGGCACAGCCAGTAGGTGTCCTCCACGCCCTTACCCTACAAATTGTGGGGTCAGTTATAGGGTTAGTTATAGGATCAGTCAGTTATGGGGTCAGGTATGGGGTTATGGGGTCAGGAATGGGGTCAGGTACAGGCACAGCCAGTAGGTGTCCTCCACGCCTTTACCCTATAGATTTATGGGGTCAGGGTCAGGAATGGGGTTATGGGGTCAGTTATGGGGTCAGGTACAGGCACAGCCAGTAGGTGTCCTCCACGCCCTTACCCTACAAATTTATAGGGTCAGGGTCAATTATAGGGTCAGTTATAGGGTCAGTTATGAGAACAGTCTGGAATGGGGTCAGGTACAGGCACAGCCAGTAGGTGTCCTCCACACCTTTACCCTACAAATTGTGGGGTCAGTTATAGGGTCAGGTGTGGGGTTGTGGGGTCAGTTATGGGGTCAGTTATAGGGTCAGGTATGGGGTCAGTTATGGGATCAGTCAGTTATGGGGTCAGGTACAGGCACAGCCAGTAGGTGTCCTCCACGCCCTTACCCTATAGATTATAGGGTCAGTTATGGGGTCAGTTATAGGGTCAGGTATGGGGTCAGTCAGGTATGGGGTCAGTTATGGGGTTGTGGGGTCAGTTATAGGGTCAGTTGTAGGGTCAGTTATAGGGTCAGTTATGGGG
>NW_024368538.1:0-1060 GCF_014805655.1 Passer montanus | reverse complement strand
CAAAAAAAAAGGGAAATTAGGAGAAAAAAATGACAAAATTGGAGGAAAAATGGGGAAAGTGAGGAAAAAATGGAAAAATCGGGGCAAAAGTGGGAAAATTGGAGCAAAAAATGTGAAAATTGGAGAAAAAAACGAGAAAATCTGAGAAAAAAGGGAAAATCAGAGAAAAAATGGGAAAATTGGAGCAAAAATGGGAAAATTGGAGCAAAAATGGGAAAATCTGAGAAAAAATGGGAAAATTGGAGAAAAAATTGGGAACATTGGAGAAAAAATTGGGAACATTGGAGCAAAAAATTGAAAATTGGAGAAAAAAATGAGGAATTTGGAGCAAAAAATGGGAAAATTGGAGAAAAAATGGGGAAACTGAGCAAAAAATGGAAAAATCGGAGCAAAAATGGGAAAATTGGAGCAAAAATGAGAAAATCTAAGAAAAAAAAGGGAAAATCGGAGCAAAAATGAGAAAATTGGAGCAAAAATGGGAAAATTGGAGCAAAAAATGGGAAAATTTGAGCAAAAATGAGAAAATCTGAGAAAAAAAGGGAAAATCAGAGAAAAAGGGGAAAATTGGAGCAAAAACGTGAAAAGTGGAGAAAAAAATGAGGAATTTGGAGCAAAAAATGGAAAAATCGGAGCAAAAGTGGGAAAATTGGAGCAAAAAATGTGAAAATGGGAGAAAAAAAAGGGGAAAATCTGAGAAAAAAAAGGGAAAATCAGAGCGAAAATGGGAAAATTGGAGCAAAAAATGTGAAAATGGGAGAAAAAAAAGGGGAAAATCTGAGAAAAAAAAGGGAAAATCAGAGCGAAAATGGGAAAATTGGAGCAAAAAATGGGAAAATCGGAGAAAAAATGGGGAAACTGAGGAAAAAAATGGCGGAAATGGGGAAGAGGGGGCGGGGCCAATGCGGGGAGGCTCCGCCCCCAAATTTGGGATGAAAAAATGGGGAGAAAAAACGGAAATTTGGGCAAAAATGGAGAAAAGGAAATGGGGAAAATGGCGGGAAAATCTGAGGGGAAAATGGCGGGAAAACGGGGAGGGGGCGTGGCCTGGGCTGACCAATCA
>NW_024368537.1:0-1061 GCF_014805655.1 Passer montanus | reverse complement strand
CCATGGAGCTCTCCAGCAGAGCCCGGGGGGTTTTTTTGGGGTAATCCCTGAGGGGTTTTTTTGGGGTCCCCTGAGGATTTTGGGGTTCCCCAGGATTTGGGAGTCCCAGATTTTGGGGTTCCCAGGGTTTTGGGGTTCTCGGGGTTTTGGGGTAGCTCCGCCATGGTGGCGGCTGCGGGGACATTGGGGACACTGGGGACACTGTCAGGGACACGGGGACACTGTCAGGGACATTGGGGACACTGGGGACACTGTCAGGGACACGGGGACACTGTCAGGGACACTGGGGACAGGGACAGTGCCAGGGACACTGGGGACAGGGACAGTGCCAGGGACACACGGACACGTCGGGGTCCCGTGTGTCATGGCCCACACATGGTGGCAGCTGGGGGGACACGGGGACATGGGGACACCAGGGGACACGGGGACTTTGGGGGGCAGTCCAGGGGTTCCCAGGGTTTGGGGGTCCCGGATTTTGGGGTTCCCAAGGTTTTGGGGTCCCGGATTTTGGGGTTCCCAGGATTTGGGGTTCCCAGGGTTTTGGGGTCCCGGATTTTGGGGTTCCCAGGATTTGGGGTTCCCAGGGTTTTGGGGTCCCGGATTTGGGGGGCTCCCCCAGCTCGCTGTCCCGGATGCCCATGGAGCTCTCCAGCAGAACCCGGGGGTTTTTGGGGCGATCCCGGGATTTTGGGGTCCCGGATTTTGGGGTTCCCAGGGTTTTGGGGTCCCGGATTTGGGGGGCTCCCCCAGCTCGCTGTCCCGGATGCCCATGGAGCTCTCCAGCAGAACCCGGGGGTTTTTTTAGGGGTTCCCTGGGATTTTGGGGTCCCGGATTTTGGGGTTCCCAGGGTTTTGGGGTCCTGGATTTTGGGGTCCTGGATTTTGGGGTTCCTGGGGTCCCGGATTTTGGGGTTCCCGGGGTTTTGGGGCTCACCCAGCTCGCTGTCCCTGATGCCCATGTAGCTCTCCAGCAGATCGTCCACCTTGGCCACCGCGCGCTCCTCGAACGCCGACGGCTGCGGGGGTTCGGGATTTTGGGGGTCCAGGGTGGATTTTGGGGG
>NW_024368536.1:0-1061 GCF_014805655.1 Passer montanus | reverse complement strand
CAAAACTGACCCTAAAACTGCGTGAAAACTGCCCCGAAACTGACCCCAAAACTGACCCGAAACTGAGAGAAAACTGCCCCAAAACTGACCCTAAAACTGCATGAAAACTGCCCCGAAAATGATCCCAAAACTGACCCGAAACTGACCCCAAAAACTGACTCAAAACTGAGAGAAAACTGCCCCAAAACTGAGACAAAACTGGCCAAAAACTGAGAGAAAATTGCCCCAAAATTGACCCAAAACTGAGAGAAAATCAACATAAAACTGACCCAAAACTGAGAGAAAACTGTCCCCAAAAACTGCCCCAAAACTGACAGAAAACTGACAGAAATCTGCCCCAAAACTGACCCCAAAACTGGCCCAAAACTGAGAGAAAACTGAGAGAAAATTGGGAAAAAACTGGCCCAAATCTACCCCGAAAATGACCCCAAAACTGACCCCAAAACTGAGAGAAAACTGAGAAAAAACTGCCCCAAAACTGACACAAAACTGGCCAAAAACTGAGAGAAAACTGCCCCAAATCTACCCTAAAACTGCCGGAAAACTGACCCCAAAACTGCCCCAAATCTACCCCAAAACTGACCCTAAAACTGCCCCAAAACTGACCCTAAATTGCCCCAAAACTGCCCTAAAACTGCCCCCAAAACTGAGAGAAAACCAACACAAAACTGACCCAAAACTGACCCCAAAACTGCCCCAAAACTGCCCCAAAACTGCCCCCGAAACTGACCCCAAAACTGAGAAAAAACTGAGAAAAACCTGCCCCAAAACTGACCCTAAATTGCCCCAAAACTGCCCCCGAAACTGACCCCAAAACTGAGAAAAAACTGAGAAAAACCTGCCCCAAAACTGAGAGAAAACCAACACAAAACTGACAGAAAATTGACCCCAAAAACTGACCCAAAACTGACATGAAACTGACCCAAAACCAACCTGAAACAAAAACGGCCTCAAAACTGACATAAAACTGCCCCAAAACTGCCCTGAAACCAAAACCACCCAAAATCCCAAACCCTAAAAACCCCATAAAAACCCAAAATCCTACAAAAACCCCACAAAAA
>NW_024368535.1:0-1061 GCF_014805655.1 Passer montanus | reverse complement strand
GGGAATTTTGGGTCCCTATGGGGGAATTTGGGGGTTTTGGGGTCCCAAAAAAGGGAATTTGCGGAATTTTGGGGTTTTTTAGGGAATTTTGGGGTCCTAAAAAGGGAATTTTGGGTTCCTATAGGGGAATTTGGGGTCCCTATAGAGAATTTAGGGGTCCCCAAAGGGAATTTTGGGTCCCTATGGGGGAATTTGGGGGTTTTGGGGTCCCAAAAAAGGGAATTTGCGGAATTTTGGGGTTTTTTAGGGAATTTTGGGGTCCTAAAAAGGGAATTTTGGGTTCCTATAGGGGAATTTGGGGTCCCTATAGAGAATTTAGGGGTCCCCAAAGGGAATTTTGGGGTCCCTGTGGGGGAATTTGGGGGTTTGGGGTCCCAAAAAGGGAAATTTGGGGTCTTTAAAGGGAATTTTGGTGAAATTTGGGGTCTCTGAAGGGAATTTTGGGTTTTTAAGGGATTTTTAGAGGGGATTTTGGGGTCTCTAAAGAGGATTTTTTGGGTATTTCAAGGGGATTTTGGGATCTTTATTGGGAATTTTGGGGTTTTCAAAGGGGATTTTGGGGTTTTCAAAGGAATTTTGGGATTTTTAAAGGGGATTTTGGGGTCTCTGAAGGGAATTTTGGTCAATTTTTGGGGTTTTTTAAGGGATTTTTTTTTTAATTTTGGGGTCTCTGAGGTGAAATTTGGGAATTTTGGGATCTTTAAAGGGGAATTTTGAAGATTTTGGGGTCTTGAAAGGGAATTTTGGGGTTTTGAAAGGGAATTTTGGGTGAAATTTGGGATCTTGAAAGGGAAATTTGGGAATTTTGGTTTCCCTCGAGAGGATTTTGGGGTATTTAAAGGGGATTTGGGGAATTTTGGGTTTTTTAAAGGCGATTTTGGGGTCTCTAGAGGAGATTTTTTGGTATTTAAAGAGAATTTTGGGGTCTCTAAAGGGAATTTTTGGGAATTTTGGGATCTCTAAAGGGAATTTTGGGGTCTCTAAAGGGAATTTTGGGATCTCTAAAGGGAATTTCGGTGAAATTTGGGGTGTTTAAAAGGAATTTTGGGGTCTTTAAATGA
>NW_024368534.1:0-1061 GCF_014805655.1 Passer montanus | reverse complement strand
CTTGTGTCCTGTGCGTTCGGGGGGGGGAGGGGATTTGGGGTGGGGGACCCCCCAAAAAAGGGAACCCCAAAAATGGGAGCCCAAAAAAGGGGGAGGGGGACCCCAAAAAAGAACCCCAAATAAAGTGACCCCAAAAAAAGGGACCCCAAAATGGGACCCCCCTTGTGTCCTGTGCGTTCGGGGGGGGGGCTGGGGGGGGACCCCAAAAAAGGGAACCCCAAAAATGGGAACCCCAAAAATGGGAGCCCAAAATGGGACCCCCAAAAATGGGAGCCAAAAATGGGAGCCCAAAAATGGGAACCCAAAAAAGGACCCCCCAAAAAAAGGGACCCCAAAATGGGACCCCAAATAAGAACCCGAAAAAAGGGACCCAAAAAAAGGGACCCCAAAAAATTGGAACCCAAAAATGGGACCCCAAAATTGGGACCCCAAAAATGGGAAACCCAAAAAAGGACCCCCCAAAAAAAGGGACCCCAAAAATGGGAAACCCAAAAAAAAGAGGGAGGACCCCAAAAAAGAACCCCAAAAAAAGGGAACCCAAAAAAAGGGACCCCAAAATGGGAACCCAAAAATGGGAACCCAAAAAAGGGACCCCAAAAAAGAACCCAAAATGGAACCCCCCAAATAAGGGAACCCAAAATGGGACCCCAAAAAAGGAATCAAAAAAGGGAACCCAAAAAGGGACACCCCAAAAAAAGGAACCCAAAATGGGACCCCAAAATGGGACCCCAAAAAAAGGACCCTCCAAAAAAAGGGACCGCAAAAATGGGAAACCCAAAAAAGGACCCCCCAAAAAAAGGGACCCCAAAAATGGGAAACCCAAAAAAAAGAGGGAGGACCCCAAAAAAGAACCCCAAAAAAAGGGAACCCAAAAAAAGGGACCCCAAAATGGGAACCCAAAAATGGGAACCCAAAAAAGGGACCCCAAAAAAGAACCCAAAATGGAACCCCCCAAATAAGGGAACCCAAAATGGGACCCCAAAAAAGGAATCAAAAAAGGGAACCCAAAAAGGGACACCCCAAAAAAAGGAACCCAAAATGGGACCCCAAAATGGGACCCC
>NW_024368533.1:0-1062 GCF_014805655.1 Passer montanus | reverse complement strand
CACCCACACCTGGGGGTCCCACCAGCCCCAGGACCCCTCCCCAAATTCCCACACCCCAAATTTTGGGGCTTTTCCCTCAATTTTGGCCATTTTCCCCAATTTTTTGGTGATTTTTCCCCGTTTTTGGGATTTTTGCCCAATTTTTGCCATTTTCTCCCCATTTTCGCATCCCCCTTTCACCCCCACCCACACCTGGGGGTCCCACCAGCCCCGGGACCCCTCCCCAAATTCCCACCCCCTAAATTTTGGGGATTTTTCCCGGTTTTTGGGAATTTTCCCCATTTTTTCTGTATTTTTTACCCATTTTTGGCCATTTTTATCCAATTTTTGGCCACTTTTTCCCCATTTTAGGAGCCCCATTTCACCCCCACCCACACCTGGGAGTCCCACCTGCGCCGGGACCCCTCCCCAAATTCCCACCCCCCACATTTTGGGGATTTTTCACGGTTTTTGGAGAGTTTTCCCCCTTTTTCGCTATTTTTTCCCATTTTTGGCCATTATTATCCCATTTTTGGCCACTTTTTCCCCATTTTGGGCCCCCTATCCACTCCTGAGCACACCTGGGGGTCCCACCTGCCCTGGGACCCCTCCCCAAATTCCCACACCCCCAAATTTTGGGGATTTCCCCCAAATTTTGGGGATTTCCCCCAAATTTTGGGTCTTTTTCTCCCATTTTGGGCTCCCCAAGTGTATTTCGGGTCCCCCAGGTGTGTTTTTGGGTTCCCCAGGTGTGTATTTGGGCTCCCCAGGTGTGTATTTGGGCTCCCCAGGTGTCCCCAGGTGTGTTTTTGGGCTCCCCAGGTGTTCCCAGGTGTGTATTTCAGGTCCCCAGGTACGTTTTGGGCTCCCCAGGTGTGTTTTTGGTGTCCAGGTGTGTTTTTGGGTTCCCCAGGTGTGTTTTTGGGTTCCCCAGGTGTTCCCAGGTGTGTATTTCAGCTCCCCCAGGTGTGTATTTGGGCTCCCAGGTGTGTTTTTGGTGTCCCCAGGTGTCCCCAGGTGTGTTTCAGGTTCCCCAGGTGTATATTTTGGGGCTCCCAGGTGTGTTTTTGGGCTCCCCAGGTG
>NW_024368532.1:0-1488 GCF_014805655.1 Passer montanus | reverse complement strand
GTGTCCCCGTGTCCCACTGTCCCCGGTGTCCGTGTGTCCCCAGACGGTGGTGACGTGTCTGGGGGCGCTGCCGCGGGGGGGTCCCGAGGGCAGCCCCGAGTGCCCCGTGCTGGGCACCGAGAGCGGGGACGTGCTGGTGCTGGACCCCGAGGCCTTCACCGTCATCTGCAAGGTGCGACCCCAAAACACCCCAAAACACCCCAAAAACACCCCAAAAACACCCCAAAATACACCTAAATACACCTGGGAACCCCAAAAACACCCCAAACCACCCCAAAACCCCTGGGCACCGAGGGCGGGGACGTGCTGGTGCTGGACCCCGAGGCCTTCACCGTCATCTGCAAGGTGCGACCCCAAAACACCCCAAAACACCCCAAAAACACCCCAAAATCATCCAAAACAGCCCTAAATACACCTGGGAACCCCAAAAACACCCCAAACCACCCCAAAACCCCTGGGCACCGAGGGCGGGGACGTGCTGGTGCTGGACCCCGAGGCCTTCACCGTCATCTGCAAGGTGCGACCCCAAAACACCCCAAAACACCCCAAAAACACCCCAAAATCATCCAAAACAGCCCTAAATACACCTGGGAACCCCAAAAACACCCCAAACCACCCCAAAACCCCTGGGCACCGAGGGCGGGGACGTGCTGGTGCTGGACCCCGAGGCCTTCACCGTCATCTGCAAGGTGCGACCCCAAAACACCCCAAAACACCCCAAAAACACCCCAAAATACACCTAAATACACCTGGGAACCCCAAAAACACCCCAAACCACCCCAAAACCCCTGGGCACCGAGGGCGGGGACGTGCTGGTGCTGGACCCCGAGGCCTTCACCGTCATCTGCAAGGTGCGACCCCAAAACACCCCAAAAATACCCCAAAAACACCCCAAAACCGGCCCAAAATACACCTGGGGACCCCAAAAACCCCTTTGAGACCCCTCTGGCTGCCCCCTGACCCTTTTGGGGTGCCCCTGACCCCGCTGTGCCCCCAGGGCTGGGTGCCATTCCTTTGGGGTGCCCCCAGACCCTTTGGGGTGCCCTGACCCTTTGGGGTGCCCCCTGACCCTTTCGGGGTGCCCCCTGCCCCTTTTGGGGTGCCCCTGACCCTTTGGGGTGCCCCCCAGGGCTGGGTGCCATCCCCTTGGGGTGCCCCTGACCCTTTCGGGGTGCCCCCCAGACCCTTTTGGGGTGCCCCCAGACCCTTTGGGGTGCCCCTGACCCTTTCGGGGTGCCCCCCAGACCCTTTTGGGGTGCCCCTGACCCTTTCGGGGTGCCCCCTGCCCCTTTGGGGTGCCCCCTGCCCCTTTGGGGTGCCCCCTGACCCTTTGGGGTGCCCCCAGGGCTGGGTGCCGTCGCCCCCCGCGTTCGTGGTGCCGCGCGGCCCCGGGGACGGGCGGTGCCGCCTGGGGGTGGCCTGCAGGGACGGGACCCTGCGGGGGCTCAGCCGGTGAGTCGGGGGTCCCGGGGGGTCCCGGGGGGTCCT
>NW_024368531.1:0-1086 GCF_014805655.1 Passer montanus | reverse complement strand
CACTGGACTAGAAAGGGCTGTGCTGGGTCTCTGGGCACATGGGAACAAAAGCAGGTCTGTGTGACGACAAACTGGGACTGCCCCACACTGAACTGAGCCAGTTCCATGGCAGCCCCATGCCCAGCCCCAGAGGAGCCCTGCAGGCCACACGGCAGTGCTGCAGCATGAACAGCTTAAGGGTCTCAAAATCACAGCGGGGTTTGCTCGTCACTGGGTGAGAATGGCCCTTTGGGATGTCACCTGGTGATGGATGTCAATGATGAGGGATCCACCTAGCAATGGATTATGATGTCAGCGAGGGGCTGGTGTCCCTCCCTGCACCTCACCCTGTCAGCGCCACACTCCAGCTGAGTAAATTCATTTGTAGACGCGCAGGAGGCTACCTTCAAGCCAAGCCAGAGCTGCGCTTCTACGCCAACAATTACTGCCTGAGGGCACAGCAGGAGTTTCTGCTGCATCTTTGCTTCTAACTTGCTGTTTTCCCTCCATTCTGCCTTCTCCTCCATCTGCTACTTCTTGTTGCTCTTCACTTTTCTTCACTTTCTCTCGTGATGCCAGTTTGCTTTCTTCCTGCTCTGGGCTACAGGAAAGCTCTGTACCAGCGCTGTGTCAGAGAAGCCCTTTGGTAGCTCTCCTGTTTTTCCTGTAGTTTCTTTGGCCACCAGCATGGAGGGACCCTGGGTAGGCACCTGGAGACCTCATCCCCGACGGGGCCCAATACTTGCAGAATTCAGCACCCCAGGTCCCAAGTACGGGCTCCCTGGGACAACAGGTAGGCAGTGGGAGGCGCAGCACATCGTTTGCCTCCATTAGAAACTTCCTTCCACTAGACAGTTGCAGGCACAGATCCTTTCACAGGTTTTTCTTCCCAGGTCATATGGCTCATGATCCCACCAAAGACAGAGCCCCTGCATATTCATTTCGAGGGACCAAAGCTCCCTCCACAGACAGCTGCTCACCAGGTCCTCGATACTTCATCCATCCATCCATTACCAAGACTGGGAAGTATGTGTCACCATCAGCACATATACAGGGACGTAGCAAGAGCAAGATTGAAGTCACCCCTGGACCCAGTGAGTAGCATTT
>NW_024368530.1:0-39081 GCF_014805655.1 Passer montanus | reverse complement strand
TGGCATTTCTCAAGACTCTGGTGAGGGCCGCCCTCTGCCCCTGCCGTGTCCTCTTTGTCTTTCAGTAGTGACTGACACCCAGCCCTGTCCCACAGCTCCATCCTGGCTCTGCAGGTGGATTCCTGGCTGAGCTCACTCCTTGTGAGAGGCACTTCTGCAGTTCACGTTCTCCTCAGGCCTGGACCAGCAATCCTGCCTTCCTGACATCTACAGTCTTGTTAGAAATCCTGTCATTCAGGAGATAGGGATGCGTGCAAAGATACTTTGATGTATGTCACAGAGCCTCTACAGCCGCCTCAGTATATGGAAGAGGACCAAGGTGTTTTTTCTCTCTCTTTTGTCAGCTGAGAATTCTGACCAGCAGTAACAGAGACTCTCATATGACCCCATTAATGAATGCACTTACACACCCCTGGGGATGCCAGTGAAGGAAACCATGTGTCATGTAATGCATGTATGAGCAGAGTCACCAAACAGCACCTAACCATGGAATTGTTCCACCTAACTAGGACAAGCAGAAATTAAAAAAATTAACTGGGGACTTCAGGGCAGAAGAGGCCAGAGAAGGAAAACAGCTTTGAGGGGAAAAAACCCCATATCTGGAGGGGGAAACATCTCTGCCTGTTCAGAACTGGTACACGGAACATGTCTCTAATCCTCTCCTGAAAGGGATGCTTTAGGTGAGGTTTGCACCTCCAACATCCTTGGACCAGAGATGGGAAGATTCAATTATGTAAAAGTTACATAGATAGATAGATAAATAGATAGACAGACAGACAGGTAGATCTCACTACTATAATCTGTCTTTACTGTCCTCTCTCACACCAAAACTTGGTAGGCAGTGCCCCCACTCAGCAGCAATCCTGAGATTGCTGTCCTGTTGCTTCAATAAACCACACTCGTGGGGAATCTGGAGCTTGTAGGTACTTATGGAAAACGATCTGACCCAGAGCATTGCACTGGGAACTGCACTCTTTCTGCATCTGTGCTTGAGCAAGTTCTTCTCTTGGACTCAACCACACTGACACTGCTGAAGTGGCTGTAATCAGAAATGCTGCCCAGCCCCTCCCAGCTCCTCTGATCTGTGAGGACCAGTTGGAATAAAAGGCCAATGATATCCTGCTCAATTCCCGAACACAAAACAAATTGATTCCCTGGGCTGCAAAAAGCCACAGGCATTGATAACCTGAAAGTGATCTCAAATGCCATACTGGCTGGCCAAGAAATACACAGTCTCATCTGCACCAATGTGCTAGCACTGAATGATGTCTTGTCATGCAAAACTATTTCATTCTACAGCAGTGACACCTTAGAAATTAAAATTCTAGCAGAACCAGTACCAGTCCTGTAAAAGGGAAGAAAATAATGAGGAAAAGCAGCATGGGTGGGAAAAAAGGAAAATGAAGAATCTTCATTCTCCAAGCAAAGAAAAAATAGCAGTTAAGAAAAAGGGGGGGGGGAAAGTAACTACAAAAAGTGGCTAAAATAGTTCAATGGAGAGAGTAGAAGCTGAAAGTCCCTCATGAGACTCCCATTATCCAGGCTAAAGCTCCCTCAGCACCTCGTCACTGGGCTTGTGCTCCACACCCTTGCCCAGCTCCCGTGTCCTTCTCTGCACCCGCTCCAGCCCCTCGATGTTCTGCTTCACAGAGCCCACAGCTGCACACAGCACTGCAGCTGTGGCCGCAGCGCTGCCCAGCACAGCCGACACTCAGTGCCCTGCTCCTGCTGCCCTTCTGCTGCTGACACACGCCACTATGCCCTTGGCCTTCTTGGCCACCTGGCCACACGCTGCCTCACGTTCAGCTGCTCTGGACCGGCAGCACCCCTGGCTCCTTTTGGCCCATGCAGCTCTCCAGGCACAAAGTTGCCCATCTGACTTCAAATACTGCATCCTCCATTTCAACACGTCCCTCCTGTGCAGAGCAACACAAGACCGCACTCAAGGACTTGCAGCTTCATCCCCACTCCAGGCTCCAAGGCACTTTCCAAAGCTGCAGACTTCATTGTCCTGCTCACTTTGCTCCTTTTTGGCTTCTTGTCCAGGAGCAGAGGGAGCCAGGGGAGAGACGGCTGTTGCTTTTGTCGTCTGTGGCAAGAGAGAAGCATGAGGGACAGGCTGTTACCTATCATTTCTAACCTCATTTCTCCTTGCATCTACAACCACATCTTCTAAGAGAACTCATCAACTGTGTCACAATGGCCCCTTGGTTCCATGACACCCCAAAGCATCATAATTGTCTCCACAGTTCTATGAGGCCCCTTGGTGTCACAATGGACCCTCTGTAGATGGGGTCTCACAGTGTCACAATGGTCCCTACGGTCCATGGAACCATACAGCTTTAGTATGGTTCCCCTGTTCCATGAGGCGAGCGAAATATAATAGTGCTCTCCATGATTCCATGAAGCCCCCCGGTGTAACAATGGTCCCTTGGTCTCACTGGTCCCCACAGTGTCACAATGGTCTCTTGGTGTTGTTAAGTTTGAGCTCTGTTAAGCTTTTGGGCTGTATTCCTTTTGTCCTTGCCGTCACTGTCCTTTTGTCACAGACAGACACACACAGGGACAGTTCACGCTTCAATTCTCGTTTGACTGCCTAGATTTTGTTTGGCCTAGTTGTTGTTCATTTGATTGGTGTGCCTGAAGTGTCCAGTCAGGAGCAGAGTGACTCTTGCCAAGGAACTTTGTGGTGCTGTCCCTTAATATTAAATCTGGTTTTTGCTGATCCCTTGCCAGGGATTTTTCAGCGCTCTCAAGCCCTCGTTCAGAACAGGGTGAAGGAGCCCTGGCCCAGGCTCTGGCCCTGGGGGACACAGGGACACTGCCGGGGGGTCCCTGTGCCCCTGTCCCACCCCCACAGCCCCAGCCCCCTGTCCCCGTGTCAGGCTCTGGGGTCGATCTCGTGGAACATCCTCTGGGGGAGGCTGCGGCGCCGGGGGCGGGGGGACCCGGGGGGACAGGGGACCCCGCTGTGCACGAGCAGCATTGGACTGCTCTGAGGGAACTGTGAGGGGGGCTGGGGCAGAGTGACCTCCCCAGTGCCCTCACACAGCCCCTCTGATGTCACACAGCACCTGTGATGTCACACAGCCTTCCAGTAATGTAACACAGCCCCTGTAATGTCACACAGCCTCCTGTTACATCACAGCCCACTCTGGGATGTCACCCTGTGATGTCATACAGCTGCTCTGTGATGTCACAGAAGACTCTGTGGTGTCACAAAGTCACCCTGTGATGTCACTGTCTGTTCTGTGATGTCACAGCCTCCTCTATGATGTTTCACAGCCATCTGGTGATGTCACAACCCACTCTCTGATGTCACAGAGCCACCCTCTATTCCTTCAATGGGTTTCTTCTCAGAACAGACCCACTTCTCTTTCATAGGGCATTCCCCCAACAATTTTTGTTTAAAATTTCCTATATTTTCGAATAGCCAATATGTTTTTCCATCCTCCATACAAGTTGTTACTGACAAAAAGTTGATACAATTAGGACTCGGGTTAGTGTGTGTCCTGAGGACGGCAGTCCGAGACTCTCCTGCATACAAAGGGTAGTAACACTTCTCGCATGGTTCTGTCCCTCCCTTGTCGATGATCATAAGTAGGAGGATTCCTAGGAATGGGGGTCCGGTACAAGCCACTCTCCCAATCATGTCTCCCCTCCGTAGAGGATCAGCAACTCTTTGTGGCAAGAGTGTAACTTGATCCGGTCTTGCCCCCCTCTCTCTTTTTCTTAACGTGTTACTCTTACCAGTTACTGTTGCAGGAGTTCACTTTCCCTTTTGTATCAACTTGTTTCTTCTGTTCTTTTTAGGGCCAGATTGCTAGATGTGTGGGAGAATGCTCTATTTCAGATCTTCTGATCTGAAACAAGAGATACCGGAAATTAATATATTTTACAATTTTACATCTTTCACACTAAACATTAATTTCATTAAAAACATATTAACAACTTTTCACTTAAACATGTATATAACAAGTTTTAGGAATTATAGCTTATGGGTCTCTTGGCGGTGTGTCTGAGGTCTCTTTAGACTTTGTTGAAGTCGGTGGTGGTTCCTTAGGTGCAGAAACCGGCCCTTTTACTCTGGTTATATGTGTCCATCCTCGTTCTTGGGTTCGCACAGCAGTTTCAGTAGTCAATAGTACTTGAAAAGGGCCTTCCCATTTTGGGACTAAGGGTTGTTCTTTCCAGGCTCTGATTAACACCCAGTCACCGGGCTGAAATTTATGAATTTTAAAATCAATAGGAGTGGATTGAGGAAGGTATCCTTTAACTCTTAGTTCTTCTAAGGTGCTGGTGATAGTCTTTATATATTTTCTTACACTCGTTTCTCCTTCTTCGTATGTTCCTGCATGTCCTAGGGTTGTTAAAAACGGTAGCCCAAACATCATTTCTTATGGGGATACTCCTACATCTGCTCTTGGTCTTGTCCTTATTCTTAGTAAAGCTAAAGGGAGACATTTCAGCCAATTCATTTTCGTTTCCTCTGTTAATTTGGTAAGTGTATTCTTAAGAGTTTGATTCATTCGTTCTACTCTTCCAGAACTCTGGGGTCTCCAAGGTGTATGAAATCTCCACGTGATGTTTAGGGCTTCTACAAGCTGTTGTATTATTTTAGCTGTGAAATGAGGACCTCTATCTGAATCGATGGTATTTATGATTCCGTACCAGGGTATGATTTGTTCTAATAGGATCTTACTTACAGTTTCTGCAGTTTCTCTGGTGGTCGGATATGCTTCTACCCAATGGGTTAGATGGTCTATTATTACTAATAGGTACTTATATCTCTGCACTTGCGGCAGTTCTGTGAAATCTATTTGGACGCTTTGGAACGGTCTTTTTGCTAACTCTCTTCCTCCTTGAGGTGGTTTTCTCATCACTTTTCTATTTATTCTCTGACATATCATACAGTCCTTCATTATTATTCTTGCAATTTCCCATACTCCGATACATGCATAGGTCCTCATGAAATGGTCATGTAACGCTTGGGTCCCCCAATGGGTTGATGCATGCAGGTCTTCTAATTTCTTTCTTGTGAGTGCTTTGTTTAGTATTTGCCTCCCATCTGGCATTTCCCATTTTCCTGTTTCTTTTAATATTGCACCATGTTTTTGTAACTCTTCCTGTTCTTTTTCATCAAAGATTGGAACTTCCTCTAGACTCGTTATACCTGCCCCCTTCTCCTCCTGCTAATCCATTGCTTCCAAATCCTGCACTCTCTCTTGCTACTGCCACCATCATTTTCGCCTTGGTTCTTGTCTTCCCTTCACCTCTCCTCAAATATACCTTCTGTGCTTCTCTTAACAATTCATTCATTCCCTTGTCTTGTCAATCATCTATCTTTTCTAGTTCCTTCTTATATCAACCCATGCTTTTGTCACAAATTGTATCTTAACCAACACTTGTCCCTCTGGGCTGTCTGGGTCTACACTTGAATATAGCTGGAAATTTCTCTTTAACCTCTCTAACCAGGCACTTGGTGACTCTTCCTTTTCCTGGTGACTGTCAAAAGCTAACCTTGCGTTATTGGTTCTCGGTACTGCCTTCCATATTGCCGTTATTATTAAGGTCTGGTATTGTCTCATATTTGTTCTTCCTTCCTCTTCATTTGGGTCCCAGTCAGGGGCGTTAAGAGGCATTTTATCTTCCCCTCTAGGACCACCTCGATTTTCCCTCTCCCAGATTCTCATACCTGCTGCCCTGATCATTTGTATTTCCTCGGAAGAAAATAATATATCCAGGATTGAGTTTAGCTCCTCCCACACGTAAATGTTAGGTCCCATTTTGACTAGATTAACGACCCTTTATGGTAGTGGGTCTTCCAAAAGGGGTTTAATATCTGTCTTAAAATTTCTAATCTTGGAGGCGGTTAAGGGTGCATTCACAAAGCCTATACCTCCTCTGGCTCCACCCATAGGTACTTCCCTTGAAGGAAATAATTTTTCAGCTTTTTTTAGATTTTCTTGTATTTTCTTGGCCTGGAACCTAGTATTGTATGGGTGACTCTCAACATATTTGTCTTTCTCGTTTATTTTATGTTCTTCCTTATTTCTACAGCAGCAAGCTGTTTCGGTTGTTGGATGTTCTTTCCCTGTTTGACTTTTGGGGTTTTGGGGTACATGGGGTATATAAA
This sequence comes from Passer montanus, assembly GCF_014805655.1. Classification (NCBI taxonomy): domain Eukaryota; kingdom Metazoa; phylum Chordata; class Aves; order Passeriformes; family Passeridae; genus Passer; species Passer montanus. The sequence goes on along the minus strand of NW_024368530.1, from coordinate 32,945 downwards.
AAGGAGTACCAAAAATGGGAGAAGATACGTTTTGAGGGATTGGCTGGAATATAGAAGAAAAATAAAAAGGAGGATTTTGGAAGGTTTTAGGAACTACAATTGTGGTAGGGGTACTTTGAGTAGAATTTGATGCACTCGGCGAAATTGGAGATAAATTTGAGTGCTCAGGCTCATGTGTCACTGGGAGGGGAGATGGCACAGAGGAAGATACATCTGCAATATGTTGTTCTTTAATTTGAGGAGGGAGGTGATTTTGTTGTTTCTACATTTAGGTCTTGTCTCAATTTTTCCCTTGGGGTTGGTATTGTGGAGTATAATTCCAGAGGAGATGGTGGCAAATCATTTACTGGTGCTGTTGAGGGAGGAGGAGGTAATGGGAGGTATTCTATTGGATGTGGAGGAGGAGGAAGATGGTCTAAGGGGTCCCACCTCCTTTCTGGCAACTTATCAACTTCTCTTTTTCTTTCGAGACTTTATATACCTTTACTTCTCTTTCTTGTTTCTTTTGTTCCATCCAACATCTTGCGTATTTAATTTCTTGTTGGCATGGATCTAGTCGGGTGTTAACGTACCTATTTAGGGCCTCACATAACCATTTTTCCTCTGTTCCATACCACGGCCAATACACTGGACCTTCTGCAATACTCTCCTTAGGCCAAACCTCAGTACAGTATTTTATCATCTGTATTCTATTTAAACTCTTCAATCCTTCATCATCATCCCAACTATCCAGCATCTTCCCTAATGGACTATTAGGTGGTATATTCTTAAGGGTCTGTTTCACTTTCCATTTCTTAACTGCACTCTTTCTTGTACCCTGCCCCATGCTTAGAATTTAAACTGTGCCTCTTACTCTATAACACACAACAACAACACTGTTTAAAGAGATCAAATATAACCAAATATAGGAGACACCAAGTGTGGGAAATGAGATGAAATAAATATGATGACTTAAGATGGGAACTGAAATAAAGATGGCAGATTTTATAGAAATGAAATAAAATATGATGATTTAAATAAAATAAATCAGATAGTGGGGCGTGGGAGTTAAAATAAAGATGGCGGGAATTGAAATAAAAATAGCAGGTTTAACTGATCGTGGGAAACTCTAAGTGGGGGAATTGAAATAAAGATGGCAGATTTTAATGGAACTGAAATAAAATAAATATGGTGTCTAATGATGAGAATCAAAATAAAGTGGCAGATTTTATAGAAATAAAATAAATACTACAGCTTAAATATAACTGATATAGGATGATAAATTAAAATAGCGGGACGTGGAAGTTAAAATAAAGGTGGCTAATATAAATCAGTAAATTGAAATAGTAAAATATAGGAATTGTAATAAAAATAACAAATCTTAAGGAAATCAATTGTATTTGGACCTATAAGGATTTAAAGTAAATAGCAGCTCTAAGGTAATAAACTAGAAATAACTCAACTAAAGAAATCACACAGTAAAAGAACACACAACACAGTACACACCCAAAATGGCCACCACTCAGCCCACGACCACGCAACACGATAAATGAGGACTTTAAAACGGCTGCCTCACAGCCTCCACACACACACACACAGAGCTCCACACACTTAAAATGGCCGCCACTTGGCCCTCGACCACAATACGACAAAAACTTACAATGGCTGACTCACAGCCTCCACGCAGCACTATTTCACCAACTTAAAATGGCCGCCACTCAGCCCACAACCACACAGCACCATAAAAGAGAACTTAAAATGGCTGCCTCGCAGCCCTCACACAGCACTACTTTACCAACTTAAAATGGCCGCCACTCGGCCCACAACTTAAAGCCACCGAGATAAAACTTAAAATGGCCTCCACTTGGCCAATCACTTAAAACAACACTCAAAGTAAACTTAAAATGGCCACCACCTGGCCAATTACTTAAAAACACTGCTTGGGAGTTGTCTGGGGACTTTTGGGCTAGCCCTCACCCCAGAACCTCCCTCCTTATATTTTCAAACTCAATTTAAACACAAACAAAACGAGTTTCGTACACAAAACAAAAATTTTCCCTAACCTCAGGTCAGTTCTAACCTCCTTTCCAGCCCTAGCGACTGGAAAGGCCCTTCCACAGCCGGCAGCCCACCTCCCTCCTGTGGGTCACCGCTCCTGCGAAGATATTTTCGGCTACTCCTACAACCCTCTTCGGCTAGGATCCTGGCTCGGGGTAGCCTACTTCCTCCTAGGACCCCCTTTGACTGGGGTCCTACTTCAGAGGTCCCTATTCCCCTTAGGTGGGGCACCCTCCCCTTCCCTGGCCTGGAAAAAGGGGCACTCTCCTGCACGGTGGCTGCTTTAAACCGCAATCTCTGTGTGGAAGTATTTTCTCCCTCACCTAAGGTCCTAATTCCTCAGGGGTCAGACTCCTCTCAGTCTGCCCCTGAGGAACAGCTCTCCAGATGGTTTTAGTTAGTGGGCAGAGACCCCCCCTCCACCTGGGCAAGTCCGCCTCACCAACCCCCACCCAGACACTCCTATGACCCCCTTTAACTGAGGTCCTAGTTCAGAGTGCCAGGTGTGCCCCCCTCTATGACCCCCTTCAACTGGGGTCCTAGTTCAGAGTGCCGGGCGTGCCTCCCTCTACGACCTCCTTCAACTGGGGTCCTAGTTCGAGGGGAGCAATTCAGGCCACTGACTAAGACCACTCCTAGGAGCCTCCACTCTCAGGAGGAACAGGAGCCTACGCGGGTAAGGGCGGCGAACAGATAGGTACTCCCCGTCTCCCCTACTCCCAGGGGTCCCTAGGGGTACACTCACTCCTTCTCAACAGTCGCTTCCCTCCTATCCCGGCCGGCCCCCTCGCGGGAGTCCGGAACCGCAGTACTAGGAGGTCCACACTCGCTCCAGGAGTCTGTACTAACAGACCCCGTCTCACTCACACACATGCACTTCGCACCGCCGATGCCTTAAACCCCGCTCATGTGGCGCATGGACCACATGAGTCCCGCTCCCTCTCGGAGGGCTTTCCCTTTGAGCTGTTGTCATTCTCTCTGACCTCGGGAGTCGGCGCGTTCCCCTCCTTGGTCCAACGTAGTCCAAGATCCGAGCAGCTGAAAAATGTGGCTGGACGCGTCTTCTCGGGCCCGGGCTATCCCGGACCGCTTCAGGGTCATGGCCGATCCGACGAGTTCCCAAAGATGTTATAAATCGAAACCAAGGCCTTAGCCCCAGCCCCTGGCAAGGCAGATTCTGTCCCTCCTTCCTTGCTCAGGGCTCTTCCCAGGATGGGTTGCAGGCTGTTGTCATCCCCCGGCTGCCCCACCTGGCTGGCCCCTTCCTTTGCTGACAGCTCTGCCTCCTGCCTGCCTCTGCCTGCCCACACAAAGCCTTGGTCTTGATACCAAAAGGGTTAATTCCATTCTTACCATGCCTGCGAACTTTTAGCACAGGAACAAAGCATGCAGGGGCTGCTTTCCCGGCAAGGGTGGTTGGAAGACAAGAAGAAGACATCTGGCTCAAGAATGCAGTGACAGAAAAAGCGAGGACTGAACTGGGAACTTGGGGTGGATTTTACGGAAATGGGTAAATAACCATACACACATAGTGACTGTACATAAGTGATACACTTGTGGAATCACGTGTCCCTGTAAGGTTAGGAATTATCCCCTCCTGGACCTCAGGCCTGAATAAATGATGCTCTCTAAAACACCAAATCAGTGTCAAGGAGTTGTATTCTGATATTTTGGACATTTGGTGACAGCAGAAGGTCCCGGCATCAAGGACCCAGCTGTGACATTTGGAACCTATGGAACAAAGGGTCCATTGTGGTGCAGTGGAACCTCATGGAACCAAAATTCCATTGTATCAGTGCAAGGCCTCATGGAACCCAGGAGACCATTGTTGACAGAATAGAAGTTCATGGAGCCGTGGGGTCATTGTGAGTGTTTGGGGCTGCATGGAACCAACGGTCCATTGGCTCCCTGCAGAACCTTCTGGAACCAAGGTGGTCATGTTATGCTCTGGAACCTCATGGAACAAAGGATCCATGGTGATACTGCGGAACTCAGACCATTGTTGACGGTGCGAAAGCTCATGGAACCAAAAGTCCATTGTGACACAGCATGGCCTCCTGGAACCAAGGGTCCATTGTGGCTCTGTAGGGCTTCACAGAACAAAGGAGACCATTTTGACACAGTGGGGCCTCATGGAACCACCTGCAACTGTGACACAGCAGGGCCACATGGAGCCAAGGGGCCGCTGCGACAGCAAGGCCTCATGGAACTCAGGAGACCATTGTTGAATGGAAGCTCATGGCGCCATGGGGTCATTGAGAGAGTTTGGGGCTGCATGGAACCAATGGTCCATTGTCACCCTGCAGAACCTTCTGGAATCAAGGTCATCATGTTATGCTATGGAACCTCATGGAACAAAGCATCCATGCTGACACTGCGGAACTCAGACCATTATTGACAGTGCAAAAGCTTGTGGAACCAAAAGTCCATTGTGACACAGCAAGGCCTCCTGGAACCAAGGGTCCATTGTGGCTCTGTAGGGCTTCACAGAACAAAGGAGACCATTTTGACACAGTGGGGCCTCATGGAACCACCTGCAACTGTGACACAGCAGGGCCACCTGGAGCCAAGGGGCCATTGAGACACTGAGGAACATCATGGAACCAAAGGTCCATTGTTACACTGTGGGGCCCTGTGGATCCAATGGGACCATGGTGACACTGTGGTTCTCCATGGAACCAGGGGGCCATTCTGATTCTGCTTTGCCTCATGGAACCAAGGGGCCCCTAGGACACTTCAGGGCCTCGTCAAACTAAGGCAGCCTTGTGACACTTTGGGCCCCATTGTAACCAAGGGTCCATTGGAATATTGTGGGGCCTCATGGAAGCATGGAGACCATTATGACCCTTAGAACCCATTGTAACCAAGAGGCCATTGTAGCACGGTAGGGCTTCATGGAATCATGGGGCCCATAGTGACACTGTGGGGCTCCATGGGACAAAGGGGCCATTCTGACACCGTAGAAGCAAGGAGACCATTGCTATGCTATGGGGCATCATGGTACCAAGGAGGCCATTGTGACACATGGGGCTGCCTGGAACCAAAGGACCATTGCAGCAGGAATCAAGGGGCCCATAGTGACGCTGTGGGGCTCTGAGGGGCCAAGGGGGCACTCTTAAAGTGCAGAACCAAGGAGATTGCTGTGACACTTTGGGCATCATGGAACCACAGGTCCATTTTGACACAGCACAGCCTCATGAAACCATGGAGGCCAATTTTATATCTTGAGGCCTTGTGAAGCCAAAGGGCCATTGTGGCACTTTGTGTCCCCAAGGAACCAAGGAGTCCATTGGGACACTACATGGCCTCATGGAAGAAAGGAGTGCATTGTGACACTGTGAGGCCCTGTTGGGCCAAAGAGCAATTGTGGCACTGTGTGGCACCACTGAACCAAGGAGACCATTGTTCCACTACATGGTGTGTAGACACATGGCCAATTCCATGGGCCCCATGGAATTAAGGATTCATGGAACAATGTGGGACTCATGGAACCAAAGGTTCATTGTGACATTGCAGGGCCTCATTGAACGAAGGGTCCATTGTGATACTGCAGACCAAAGTGACAACTGTGACATGGCAAGGCCTCATGGAAGCAAGGGGAAACAGTTGTGACACTTCAGGGCCCAATGGAAGCCAGGTGACAATGTAACTCATTTCATCTCCTCCTGGCTGATCTCCCCTCTTTCCCCTTCTACCCATTGGCTTTTGTCTCCCACCAGGGCCCCCGGTGAAGAGCCTGGCTCTGTGTTCTCCATCACCTCCTGGCTGGCACTGCCAGGCTGGGATGAGGAGCCCCTCAGCCTTCCCTGCTCCGGGCTGGACAAGCCCAGCTCCCTCAGCCTCTGCTCACAGCCCAAGGGCTCCAGCCCCACCTTGGAGGCCCTTCCCTAACCCTGCTCCAGCTGCCAGACATCTTTCCTGCCCTGGGGAACCCAAACCAGGCCACAGGGACCTGGATAATCCATGTCCTTGATGTCCTGATCACGCAGCCCTGGCCCCTTCAGGACATTCAATGAATATGTGTGCAAAATACAGAAAATAAACAGAAACTTTCCTGAACTCAGCATGCACGGCTTTGGCAGGAGCTATCCCCCGTGCATCCAGCTGAATAAAGAATGCTGCTCTCTAATGTTACATTGCGGTTAAGGATATTTTCTATTTTACTGAATTTTTGGTAACACTCCCACTCCCAAGGAAAGCTCTGTCTCCTGCTGTTCACAAACAGAGAAGGGCTGGTGGCAGATGTGGGGCTTGGAGGCTGCCGGGGGTACAGTGACCATGAAATAATCAAATTTTCAATGTTCTGTGAAAGAAGGAGGGGTAGAAACAAAACTTTTGCACTGGAATTAGGAAGGGCAGACTTTGGCCTGGTTAGGGTGAAGATTTGCAGAGTAACAAATCAGGTACTGATTTTTTAAGGGAAACCACCCTTAAAAACAAAGGGGTCCAGGAAGGATGGACATGCTTCAAGAAAGCAATCTTAACAGGAAAGGAGCAGCCTGTCTCAGTGTGGCAGAAGATGAGCTAGTGAGGAAAATGATTGGCCTGGCTGCCCATGGATCTTTTGTGGGAACTCGGGGGAAAAAAGAGGGCTCATCAGCTTTGGCCAGAAAATCAGGCAACTTAGGAAATGTATAAGGATGTTGTTAGGTCATGCAGAAAGAAAGGTTGAGAGGTGAAAGCTCAATTAGACCTTAACCTGGCCACCCCCATGAACAAAGGGGTCCAGGAAGGATGGACATGCTTCAAGAAAGCAATCTTAAGAGGAAAGGAACAACCTGTCTCAGTGTGGCAAAAGATGAGCTAGTGAGGAAAATGATTGGCCCGGCTGCCCATGGATCTTTTGTGGGAACTCGGGGGAAAAAAGAGGGCTCATCAGCTTTGGCCAGAAAATCAGGCAACTTAGGGAATGTTTAAGGATGTTGTTAGGTCATGCAGAAAGAAAGGTTGAGAGGTGAAAGCTCAATTAGAGCTTAACCTGGCCACCCCCATGAAAAATAATAGTAAATGATTCTACAAATAAATTAATAGAAATGCTTTGGGATAATTAGAACCTCTACTCATTTTTGGATACAGTGGAGAATATTGGAACTAAAGATGAGGAAAAGGCTAAGCTACTTAACATCTTATTTGTGTCAGTTTTCAATATTAGAACAGATTGTCTGCAGGACAAGTATTCTCCTGAGCTGGTAGATGAGCACAGGGAGCAGAACAGGCCCCGGTAATCCAGGTGGAAGTAGCTGGTAACCTACTGAGCCACTCAGATGCTCACAGCTGGATGGGATTAGATGGGATCCATCCTAGGGCAAAAAACAGAAAGAAAAATAGCTGTGCAGCACATCCTGTGTAGGGGATGGTGGTGGTGTCCCAGAGGGAATTGTGCATGGCTTTGGGGACAGTGGTGCAGATGGAGCCCAGGTCGCTGAGGGCCAGGTTGAGCAGGAAGAAGAACATGGGCGTGTGCAGGTGGTGGCCGCAGGCTACGGCGCTGATGATGAGGCCGTTGCCCAGGAGGGCAGCCAGGGAGATGCCCAGCAAGAGGCAGAAGTGCAGGAGCTGCAGCTGCCGTGTGTCTGCCAATGCCAGCAGGAGGAAGTGGCTGATGGAGCTGCTGTTGGACCTTTGCTGTGCCTGCACATGGGGATCTGTTCATGGATAAAGGACAGTGAAGAGTTAGAGGAGACATTTTGGGGACCCAGAAAGGGACCCTGTGAGTGCTGCTGAGAGAGTTCGCGACCTGATGATGCTCCAGCTGGCATCAAGGGATTCTTGGGGAGCTCATTGGCCACGACCATCTCTGCTGCTCACATCGTCCCTGGGAGAGGTAAGGTGCTTTTACTTTGGTTTGGTTGCCTGCCAATAAGACACAGTGAAAGCTATGCTTGCTTGGGCTAAGGAATTCCTGGTGGTATTGCCTAGGCGCCGTCCATTAGACAATTGCAAAAGCATTGCAGGCTCAGCATTTGTGGTGTATTGTAGCTGTAACATGGAGAAGCTTAAAGGGATTTTGGGCAGCAATGCCCCCATACCACGAACTTCTCCTTTGGGGTGCTTATTAGCACATTGGAAACAGGGTAATTTTGAGGAAGAGTTACGAAAGGCTAAGTTGATTAATTATTGTAATACATGGTGGCCAGAATATGTCTTGAAGGATGGCGAAAAGTGGCCAAAGAATGGGTCTTTGCAATATAACACCATTTTGCAATTAATGTCATTTTGTAAGCAAGAAGGAAAATGGGAAGAGGTTCCGTATGTTGATTTGTTTTTCTATTTAAGGGGAAAGCCAAAATGGCAGGTTGAATGTGGATTAATGGTGGTTAGAGCATCTGCAAGTGATAAGTGTGGGGTTGGTGTAAAAGAGAAACGTTGTTTAGAACACTTAGCATTTAAGGAAAATCTGAATAGGAAAAACTATACAGATGTTGATTTACATGTAGCTCCAACAAAACCAAGAGAACCTAACCCTAGCCTGCCTGCTTCACCTGCCCCTATCCCGGGGGGGCGGGATGTAAGTGAAGAAGATGGCAATAGTGATGAATTAGTGACACCAATCTCCCACAAGACTAGGAGTCGGTCAAAGCTTGCCCCAGTCTTGGCTAGGAAAGACCGGGCAGACAAAAGCGGACTGTGATCGCTCCTTTGCGACAAGGAGTAGGAGTGGAGGGGCCAGTCTTTGTAAAAGTGCCTTTTTCTCCTGCGGATTTAGTTATTTGGAAACAATCGGCTGGAACTTATAGAGAAAATCCTGATAAGGTGGCACAGGTAGTAAAAATGGTTATGAAAACTCAGAATCCTGAGTGGGATGACACACAAGTAATATTAGATACTTTAATGGATTCTGCCGAGAAAGAGATGGTACTCAAGGCAGCCAAAGAAAGGGCAAGGGAAGATATCAGAAATGGACTTGTAACAGGAACACTAGATGAAAATTTTCCAACTGAGGATCCAGGGTGGGATCCTAATGTACCTGGACATATGCGGAGACTGAAGAAATATCAGGAGTGGGTCCAAATAGGAGTTCAGAATGCTGTGCCTAAAACTATAAACTGGTCTAAATTGTATAAGGTTTGACAGGAAAAGAAAGAATCCCCTACTGCGTTTTTGGAAAGGCTTAAGGAGACAGCAAGGAAATATACAGATCTCCAAACAGACACAGAACAAGCAAAGGTTCAACTCACTCTCATATTCCTGGGGCAGTCACAGGATTTTTTTAGCAGAAAGTTGCAAAAATTAGAAGGGGAGGAATTAAGGAATCTGGATAAACTACTTGAGGTAGCTTGGAAATTATACAATAATAGGGAAAAGGAGGCTAGTAAAAAGCAGCAGCAAAATCTTTTGGTGGTAATACAAGGAAAAGGGAACCCAGATTTTGGGGGACATGGCAGAGGTGGTCATGGACTGGGTAGAGGCGGGTTTGGCAGGGGCCGTGGAGGACCAGTCATGCAAGGGTTAAGCCTAAATCAATGTGCATATTGCAAGAGGGAGGGGCACTGGAAGAGAGAATGCCCAAGCAACCCAAACAACTGGTTTAACCAGGGCAATCAGTTCCAGCAGGAAGACGCTGCCAAGGCAATGGTACTGGGCGAATATCACAGCTGACTAGAATTGGAATCAGGACAAGAACCTGTGGTAACCATTCAATTAGGGGATAAAGAGGTAAAATTTCCAGTGGATAGAGGGGTCACATATTTGGTACTAAATGATTTGCAAGGGCAAATTGGGGGCAAGCAAATAACAATAGTTGGGTCTACAGGGAAAGAGGAAAATCGGCCATTCTTGCAACCCCTAGATTTGTGTTTTGGGAACAAGGTTTTGACACATGAATTCTTCTATGTACCTGAGTGTCCAATTTCGCTTTTAGGGAGGGATTTGCTGGCGAAACTTGATGTGATAATAACCTTTAAGAACGGGGAACTTGTAACGAAAGTACCTGAATCAAAGGTGGGAGAAATTCTAATGATCAAAGAAAAACCGGTCCCCTCTATCCCTAGGGAAGTAGAAGATGCAGTGATTCCCTCTGTATAGGAAACGGATATACCAGGAAAATCTAAATTGTCACAGCCAGTACATGTAGAGTTAAAGAAGGGGCAGGGCTGTCCAGCTCAAGCAGTATCCCATAAAACCAGAAGCACGGCAATGAATAGTAAAGATTATTGATAAATTCTTGAAATACCAAATTCTAGAAGAACGTGAATCAGAATTTAATACACCAATATTTCCAGTAAAGAAACCAAATGGGGAATATAGATTAGTGCAGGATTTGAGAGCAATAAACGAATCACATGAGCTGCGAGTCTTCCTCAGGATAGCAGGGTGGTGTCGCCTGTGGGTCATGGACTATGGACTAATAATGAAACCCCTGTATGAAGCCCAAAAGACACAGCCATTCACCTGCGGCAAACCACAGAAAGAAGCCTTCCTAAAATTAAAAGAAGCACTGACAACTGCTACAGCATTAGGGTTACCTGATCTGTCTAAAGATTTTCAGCTCTTTGCACATGAAAGGCTGCGCCTAGCACTGGGAGTCCTGACCCAATGTCTGGGAAGCTGGAAAAGGCCGGTGGGCTATTTTTCCAAACAACTTGACAACATCAGTGCCGGGTGGCCTTCGTGTCTGCGAGCAGTTGCAGCCACTGTGATACTGATACAAGAACATTGGGGTGCAGAGGCTTTGGTAAAATTGCTGAAGCAAAGTTTAATCTCGGTACGGATGTTAACAATAGCAAAATCAGTAATGTCAAAATGTGATCTGCTTGATAAACAACCCAGGGGCTAGACGGCAGGCACAGCTAGGAAGGATTTGGACAGGAATAGAGCAATGAGACTATTGGCAGGTAGACTTTGTAGAGTTGCCAAGAACTTGAGGATACAAATACCTGTTAGTGGGAGTTGACACATTTTCTGAATGGCCAGAAGCACTTCCCTGTCGCACAAACCAAGCAAAGGAGACAGTTAAGTGGTTACTACAAGAGATTGTTCCCAGGTTCGGGGTACCCCTAGGGGTATCATCAGACAGGGGGCTCCATTTTATAGCTACAGTAGTAAGAGAAGGAAGTAGATTGCTGGGAATAACTTGGGATCTCCACACACCGTGGAGACCCCAGTCAAGTGGACAAGTAAAGAGGATCAGTAAAATATGCCAAGAAGCCAAATTGCAGTGGCCCCAGGCTTTGTCAATAGCACTGTTGAGGATTCAGATAAAGCCTAGGAGTGGGATGTCAGTCAGTCCTTATGAAATATTGTATGGGAAACCATATGAATCTCCTGAGCCTAACCCAAATGTACATGTCACAGGAAAGCAGGAAGTGTATAATTATGTTCTGTCTCTCAGGAAAACTTTAGCTTGACTCTGGAGCGTCCTCGTGTGGAATAGGCCGCTGACTCTCGAGAATCCAGCTCATGACATATGTCCTGGAGATGAGGTGTACATTAAAAATTGGAATGAAGAAGCGCTGAAAGAAAAGTGGACTGGACCCCATCAGGTACTGCTGACCAGCTTTACAGCAGTCAAAGTAGCCAGTGTGGACCCCTGGATTCACTATACCCGAGTGAAGAAAATCCATCCAGATCAGGGACTGTGTAAACTGTGGAACCAACAAGACTGCAGATAAGATGTGTTTAAGTGCTTCAAGAATGTTATCAGTAATTGTGCCAATGCTCATTTTATGGTTATTAATGTCTTTGGGATGTGGAATGCAAAGCGATCAACTAACCACTCTTCATTCTAGAATGAAGAGAGAGGTACAAGCAGAAACACAGGTGATAAATTTTGTAATGAAATTCGAGCTGAGAATGTAATGATTGGATTAGTCAAAGACTTTGCCAAAATGCAAAACACCAGCAGAATAACTGTCTGCCAATACTGAAGGCTGCAGGAGACCCAATAAACTGGGGAATTATAACAACAAAACTACCTGAAATACAAAAGAACAAAACAATTACATGCAAACAGGTACCTGAGTTGAGGCAAGTAGTCAAGGAAACATGGGAGAAAATAGGAACATGGATGAAACTTTTGAGCCAGAAAGATTGTCTTCTAAGTGATGGCATACTAGGAACTCCTGTGGGAGGGTCGGGAGACACCGCACAATGGCAATGCTATTTGCCACACTATAAAAAGATTATAGAGAATGTTACAGAAACAACTGTGGTATGGAAGTGTGAGGCCAAGGATCAGAAAGACCAGATAGAGCCTTGAGACAGTGCGTGGTCCATGAGTATACTCCAAAAATTCCAATATATGGCAAACACCCCTTGGAGTATTAAATGGGAAGGCTCTGAGAATGAAACAGATCCAGCAGATCAATGAACACTGCCACTAGTTGCAGAACGAGGGCAGACAAAGTAAGTTGGTGGGCATGTAATAAAACTTATGACTGCACTTCTGATGATATAGAGATAAAACAGATGCCACCTCTGGTAACAGCCCTACAAATTGGTTGTGCCTGCAGAGGGATCAAACATAAACAAGGTAAAGTGGATTACAAAATAATCATAGGATGTACCAAGAGTACAATCCGAAGTCCAGGACAATTTGTATGGGCAACAAGCAATGGTACCTGGACAACACATCTGCCTGTAGACGGGAAAGTAAAAGAAATTACTTTGGGCCTCCCTACCTTATGTCCACTTTGGAAAAAGTCCCCATTTAATGGAGAACATGAACTTCTGTAGATAAGAACAAGACAAGAAGTTCTAGACAATGAAAATCAAGATGAAAGTTGGTAGGAACCCTCTAGCGGAGTGAAATTTGGGGGGGCCCTAGAGTCTTTGCTTGGTCTTATAGCAAAGTGTCAGAGTACAGAAATGCTATACAAACTTACAGATCAGCTAGATAGACTGGCAAGAGTCAGGAAGGATTTAAAGAACTAAACGCACAATTACAAGCTACCACAAAAATGACTTTACAAAACTGGTTTGCCTTAGATTTGTTACTCCTGAAAGAGCAGGGAGTATGTGGATTTTTAAAGGGACGGGTTGATCATTGCTGTGTCCACATCCCAAATGTAACTGCAGATGTAGACGATGACATCAATCAGTTGAAACAAGTAGAGCATGAAGCACAAGAAGAGCAAGAGGGCTTGGCTACGAGCTGGTTAGGCAAAATCTTCAAAGGGTTAGGGTGGAATGTGAGTTCATAGATTAAATCTATCATTGAGAGTGTGATAATCTTACTAATTGTATTCTTAGCAATTTGGTTACTTTACAGCACCTTAAAGGGAGAAATACAGAAGAAAACGTCCTGGAACCAAAAAATAATAAAGGCACTGACACAAGATCCACACCCGCCATCCTCGGGATCTACAGTTCCTGACAGCACCCGTGACAACGTTTACATCAATCATGGATTCCAAGAACATCAAGTATAGACCCAGAAAAAAAGGACTGTATCAAGTGAAAACATTTGCACTTACAGTGAAATGAAAATGCTTTCAAAGGGGGGAAATGATAGTAAAATATTTTAAAATCATAGAAAATTAGGGGATTTAGAAAGAAAGCTACGCTTAGTAGGCCCCAGGAAACATTAGGCCTTGTGTTTGCCAGATCATGTGAAATTGCGCCTGCGTAACCAGTACATGATAAATGATATAATTGTTAGATATGATGATTGTTTAGATATAATTATTGTTTAATCATAAGAAGAATCATGAGAAACTATGTTCAAGGGTTTGGGGGGATCATAAGAAACCTATGCTTGGATGAAATCAATAGAACAATTTAAGTTGTTATGTATACATAACATATGTATACAATAGAACAATGGAAGTTTAATAATTAAGTTATGTAACGATAGGATATAAAACCATGTTCATCCTGAACCCATGGTGGAGTCAGATTTAGGTCTGTACCCCTGACATCCAGAGCTCTTCAATAAAAGCACCTGCATATAATCATTCCGTGATTATGTGTTCCTGAATGCTAACAGTGTCACCATGTCCTTGGACCCGCATTGTCACAACTGACCCATGGCTCCATGAGGTTCCGTGGTGTCCCCAAGGTCCCTGTCAGAGGCTGGATGAGATCAGTGTCCTGAGATACCTTGGGATGCTCGGAATGCCCGTGTGGGGCCAGGCCCAGGTCAGGCCTTGGTTTATGGTGGGACAGAGCCCTGCCCCCAGCCCTGGCAGAGCTGTCAATCACACAGTGTGGGGAGGGGCCAGTGCTAATCCAGCTCTGGTTCCCCCCAGCATTTTAGCGTTCTGGGGTGTTCCAGCCCTGCAGGCTCACAACGGCCTCTTGTCACACTGGCCCCTCAGTTGTCTTCAAGTCTCCAGGGCTTGTGCAGTGATTGGAGTCAGTTTGGAGTTCTGTTAAGGAGAGAGATTGCAAAGTGCACATCATGATTTTTGGGTTTTTTTAAGCACATGAACTTTTTTTTTTTTTAATTTTTCAGTTCAGAGGACAGGTGAAAGAAACATTCCTCAAGTAATCTTGATGCTGAATATATCCCTGTTTCTCACACTTAGGAGGTCTGGGAATAGAGAAGAATGAGCCCCTTTTGGGCTGACGCTGTTTGGACAACCTGCTCCTCACCCCCAGCCTCACAATGCCTGACATCGCCATCTGGGACTGACATGCCAAATCATCTAAAAATGTTCATGTAATTCATTCTTTTATTTTATTCTGTTACACATTATTTTTGTTATTATTTAATTATGTATATATTAATATAGACTTTTCTATTTATAATAATATTGGCTCTTCTTACCTATTTTATATTTGCATAGAAAATCTATACATTTTTAGTAGACAAGAAAAGGAATGTTCTTTGGTTCTACGTAACACAATTCCCTTACTTAAGTAATGTCTGTTGGCTATTTATTTCTTCCTCTTTATGGTAATTAGTAATATGTCCAGTCATTTTGTCATCTTTTTTATCATCTTTTTCTCAGACAGGGGCACGGGAGAGCCCTTGGGTGTCCAGGGAGACATTTCTGGGGTACATTTGGGTCTGGGGAGGGAATTCAGAGAGAACTTGAGGTCTGGAAGACACTTGGGGGAGCTGGGTGGGCACTTGGAGGGGCACTCAGGGATTCTGAGGGACAGTTCGGGGTCCGGGAGAGCACTTGGGGGTCCAGGGGGGCCCTTGGAGGTCAGGAAGGGGAATTTGGTGCCCTTCGGGGTCCAGGTGGGCCCTTGGGGAGCGCGAACGGGGCTCTCTGGGGCGCGGGGGGTGATGGGACTTGTAGGCGCGGGTATAATACGGTTTAACGGGCCGCGGAGCATCACGGGAGTTGTAGGCGCAGCTCCAGTGGTTCTGGGTGGGGCGCGGGGCATGATGAGAGACGAAGTCCTGACTGGAATGGCGCTGCACATTCGCCGCGGAGCATGATGGGAGCTGTAGTCCCGAAAGTGGTTGGAACGTGGCGTTTGGGGTCTGGGAAGGCACTTGGGGAACACTTTTGCGTCCGAGCCACGACTGGAGGTCTGCAAGGGAAACGAAAACGGCTCGGAAGCCCTTGGGGGGAGCTTGGGGAGCTCCAACTGGGCTCTTTAAGGCGCGGGGCATGGCACGAGTTTTAGGTGCGGGACTGTGCTATGAGGGGCTCTGGGGCTGCTGGGGATGAGAGGAGATGAATTCCCAGAAGTGGCTGTACCGGGCATCTGTGGGGCTGAGAGCACTCAGGGGATCCGGGGACTCTTTTGCGGGGTCCTGAATGGGCTCTGAGGGGCACTGAGGGATCCTGCAGGGTCTAGGGGACACTTAAGGGACAGATGGGGGGTGGATACCGGGGTGGGTTCTGTGGAGCACGGGGCATGACAGGTGCTGTAGTCCCAGCTCCAGTGGGGCGCTATCGGGCCGCAGGGCATGACGGGAGTTTTATGCAAAATAGAAAATATGGCACTGACACCAGGCACTGCCTTCGACAGTCCCACACCGGCGCTAATTTGCAGCAGGTTTTGATGGGCAGGAGCCTCGTCTGGGAGGCGATGGAGGCGGGAACAGCCCATTCACCCTCTCCAGTCCCTCCCAGTACAGCCCAGTGTATTCCCAGTACAGCCCCTGTGCCCCTTCAGTACCTCCCAATACCCATGAGTACATTCCCAGTCCTTCCCAGTTGCTTCAACAAGCTATTATAAGAGTTAAGAGATTTGTTGTAATGTGCTGAGTGTTACAAAGTGTTAAAAAAATTAAAATCACCCCCTTTGAAAAATTAATAGAAATTAAATTCTCCTGCTGAACTTTCCCAGAAAGGCAGTAAAAATAAGCAGATTAGAGGGTGAAACAGCCAGTGTGGAGGAATTTGTATAAAATCCCTGGGAAGACCTCAGATCCAAAAGGCAAGACCATCAGGAGCAAACATGAGAACAACTGCCCCTACCGGACTCTTGGGAAGATTGGTGCTGATGCTACTGATGAGTGCTGCTCTCAGCAGAGATGAGGATCCTTGCACCAAATGTTATCACCCCATCTATGATGGGGAAGACCTGAGGTCCCTATTCAGAGTTACACTAGCATAAACCTGAGCTGTTTTAATCACTCTCAATTAATCACCTATCGAGAAGACGGGAAGGTATATTGGACTACCAGGAATACAGCCTCTTATAGGCAGCACCTGCTTAGGGAATGTCCAGTAGGAGAATCCTGGTTTTGTTTTGAACACGAAGGGTTAAAAGACCTGGTAAAAGAAAATCAGCTGGCGAGAGAAGGAGATAGTCCTGACATCCACTTGGGAAAAAAATTATAGACCTAGTGGAAAAGATAAGCAAAGAGTTGAACTTAACCAAATGTTGGGTCTTCGGAAGTACCCAAATGACAGAAATATGGCCATGGGAAGGAATTAGTCTAAGCCCACTAAAAATTTTAAGATGGAAACAAACAAAATTAGAATACCAATCTTTGACATCCAGAGGAAAAGAAAAATGGAACCTAAAATCAAAAGTAACGGGTGAAGAATGCATACTAAGGGTGGGGAGAAGATACAACACCACTGTAGGAAAAATGACATGTAAAAGGTATTTGATAATAAAAAATCTAGATACCATATGGGTCCCAAAGGAATCCAATACGTATTGGGCTGTTGGACAAACCGAAAAAGGATGTATATATCATGAAGGATATAAGTTGTATAAATGTACAGGAAAAAGAATGAACCCCTTCTGGGTGATCAGAGAACTGTCAAAATTTTGGGAGTTCCCAGATGAAACCAGAGATGGGTTCTGGCAAGCTCCAGAGTATTTGTTTTGGATCTGTGGGGACAAAGCTTATACAAAGCTACCCGGAGACTGGACTGGGAGTTGTACCATAGGGATCATCAAACCAGCCTTTTTCCTACTACCTACACCTAGGAGGTCCAGTATATGATGATTTAAGGAAAGTCAATAGAAGGAAAAAAGATGTAATTGACATGGAAGGTACACAAGTACGGAAGAGCAAAGTGTGGACTCCAGAAGAAATCATCCAAACATATGAGCCAGCCACATGGGCTCGAGATGGATCTTGGGGCTACCGTACCCCTATCTATATGTTAAATAGAATAATCAGGCTCCAAGCAGTACTTGAAAAAGTTTCAAATAGAAACACTAGCATTTGAGCATATAAGTGACCAATTGTCCCAAATGAGAACAGTAATTTATCAAATATGACTTGGCGTAGATTACCTATTGGCAGATGAAGGGGGATGTGTGGAAAATTCAACTCCTCTGAGTGCTGCTTGGAAATTGATGATAAAAGTGCAGTAATCAAAAACATCTCTAAGGAAATCTGCAAATTGGCTTATGTAGGAAATCAAGAGTGGACACCTTTAATAAATAGCAAATGGTGGAACGAGTTCTGGTCCTTTAAAGGAATGTGGTGGAAAAAGGCTGTGTTTATAACTGTCTGTTTGATTGTTGTTTCTACCTTGTCTGTTCCCCTGTTTAGTCTGAATATTAACTTCTGCAGTCTGAGCAAGTATTCAACTTCCCGAAGTGAGTAATCAGAGGCAAGGAAAAGTAATGCTAGTGGAAAGCCAGTAACAAAACCACAAGATTGCCAAAGAAATATACAATAAATACCAAAAACTCAGGAAATTTTATTTCCAAGAGCTAGAAACAGCAAATTGATGCGGACTTCAGCCCGATCAAAGGAATAGAGGGGGGAGTTGTTATGAACAAGTTCATAAGTTAACACAATTCGAGCTGTTAATTTTAATTATAATAAGTTAATTGTGTTAAACCTTTAAGTTACTCCCCACTGTTAATCCCCTTACCTTACTGATACACTTATCGGGTACTGCCTTCACTGCTCCCCAAAATGGCACCGGGAAACATCTTTAGGAAATATGCAAATTAAGAGACACTCAAGAAGATCCAACAAAAGACCCTAAAAATGACAAACTAACTGAAGATTTAAGGAACTAAACAAAGGGTCCTACTAGCAAGAAGTTCTCCTACTCCACCAGCAAGGTTTCAGAGGCCACCGTGACCTGACTAGAACAGAGTCAGAATGAGGATCCTAGACTACGAGCCAAAAATTGTCTTCCTAGGCATGCCTGTGAGGATGGAAGCCCCAGTTCTGCTGTGAAGCAAAACGGTCCATCTCCTTCTCTGCATCTCCAAAGGGAGCAGCAGCGGTGTGTGTGACCCCTCAGGCCCCCACCCAGAGCTGATCACTTAACAAAGGTATTTAAAAGGAGCAGGTCTCCTTGCCTCACTTTCTTCAACTGGGCCTCATGGAAACAAAGATCTGTTGTGATCCCACACGGCCTCATGGAAACAAGGGGCCATTGTAATGCTGCAGGGCGCTAAGGATCCAAGAAGATGGAAGAGGTCTGGTTGGCTGGGTCTCCTGGGGGTTGCCTGACTGGCACAGCTGACCTTGGCATGTTGAGGAACACTTCTCCTCAGCCCCTGAAGCCCTGGAGTTCTGTACTTTCCTTCCTGTGGGAAAGAGCTGCCCTTCTCCTCCAGGGGTTCATGGCCGAAATTGGGATTCCTCCTTGAAATGTGATTATATCCAAGGATTAATCCCATATGAAACCTGCCAGGACAGACAGCTCTGGTTGACCTTGGCCTCTTTGGGAGCCACCTCTCATCTGCCTTCAAAACACTGGGGGGGCTGTGCTTTTCTTCCCATGGAAAAAAAGGTCTTTCAAGTCCAGGCATCCATGGCCAAAATTCATAATCCACCTCCAAAATACTTTATATTCAAGGATAGTTCCCAGACAAAAGCTGCCAGGGTTGTCCAGGTTCCCTTGGCTTCCTGAGGGCCTGCTCTCATCTGCCTTTGAAACTCTGTGGCTCTGTACTTTCCTTCCTATGGAAAAGAATTGTCCTTCTCATCCAGATGCCCACAGACAAAAGAGGGGTTTGGCCTCACAAATTCTGTCTATCCAAGGATTCTTCCCTGACAACGTCTGGCCGACTCTAATCAGCCTTTGAAACACTGGGGCTCCATCCTTTCCTTCCTATGGAGAATTGTCATTCCAGTCCAGGAACCCATGGCTGAAATGGAATTCCACCCTCAAAACTCCCCAAATATCCAAAGTCTGCCTTCAGACAAAAGCTGCAAGGTCAGAGAGGTCTGGCTTGCCTTGGCCTCTAGTGACTGCTTCTCGTCTGCCTTCAAAATCCTGGGGTTCTGCGGTTTCCTTCCTATAGAAAAGAACTGTCCCTCTTGTCTGGGTGCTCTTGGCCTCAAGCACTTGACTACTCTATAAGGACAAACTAGCTCTGTGCTCAGTGGGGTGGGGACTGAGGACAGCAGAGGAGAGCCCTGGGAAGGACTGCAGGGTGGTTTCAGAGATGGTGGATCCTTTTGACATGGTAGAGAACCACCAGAGAAAGAAAAGATTAATGCAAAGGGCAGCTGGGGAGGTCCAGACTGGACACCAGGAGAAAGGATTTCCCCTCCCAGGGCAGGGCTGTGGTGCAACACATCTCCCAGAAGGAGCCTGGAGCAGCCCAAGGCTTTGTGTGGGCAGGCAGAGGCAGGCAGGAGGCAGAGCTGTCACCAAAGGACAGGGTCAGCCAGGTGGGCCAGCCGGGGGATGACGACAGCCTGCAGGGACAGAGGCGCAGGTTTGCTCAGCATTAGAGACACCTTTCTCTTGCTTGTCCCCAGCTGTCATCACTGCCTCCAGTGTTCTGCTCTACCTGGTGAGAACTTTCTCAGTCATGTCCCTCAGTGGGACCCATTAAAACTTCAAGAAGCTTTGGAGTTTAAATTTAACTAGTAGTTCTTGTGAAGTTCTTTGAACACTCTCGGGGACTGGGTCTCATGTAAACAACACCAAATCCCCAAGAGAGTAATTAAAGTCCTTGTGCTGTGTGTGTGTGTGCTGCTGAGCTGGGCTGGGCTCCTGGCACAGAAGCAGCACTTGGAAACCAAGAGGACCTTCAAAAAGACATTTCTCCTGAGGAGCAGCTTCTCTCCCAGCCCAGCAGGGCTGAGGACACTGCCTGCAGGTACCTGAGAGCAGTGAAGCAGACAGAGGCTCAAAGCAGCTGGAAGGACAATTTTGATCTCATTCATGGAGAAATCTTCACAGCTTTTGACACAGTCAGTCTCTGGTTGCAGGGATCTCCTGAGGCTGACCCAGGACAGGACTGACAGGACTGTAAGGATGGCTCTGCTGCAGTTTCTGCTTTGGGGGATGATGTGCTGCAGAACGGGGCTGCCCTGGGCACCCTCAGAGGGACAGGGCAGGATGGCTTCTGCTGCCAAGGATGGCTGCAGAGGGTGACGCTGGGGCTGCAGCCAGGGCTGCCAGGGCTGTCCTGCAGAGCAGGTCCTGCAGCCCTCAGGGCTCTTGGCCAGCCCAGGGGATGTGCCACCTGCCAGGGGCAGCTCTCAGCCTGCCTGGCAGCTCACCATGGAAAGTGCAGGGGAGCTGTGGGGGCAAGGAGTGACTCCTGCCAGGGCAGGTCCTGCTGCTGTGGAGAGGGTGCTGTGTGGGCCAGGGCTGCTGAGAGCTCCAGCTCACGCCCAGCTCATTCCCGAATGCTGTGGATCCCTCTGCTCTCAGCTCTGTCAGGCTGATTTTCAGGGGAGCACAGGGACTGCTCTGGGTCTCAGAAAGGGCAGCTGGGGACAGATGGAGCGACAGAGCAGCTCCCCTCACCCTTCACTTAGTTACAGCCACTGCTCTTGCATTGCTCAGTTCTCTCTGACCTCCCTGGGCACAGCAGGAAACCCTCTCAAACTGCCTTTGGCTGCCACTGTTCCTTAGCCCTTGGACAGGAGATGCTGCTGAGCTCCTCTGCTTCAGGAGCAGTTTGGGCTGATGAAGTCCAAGCCAAGGACTGGCCCCTGTCCCCATTCCCATGACCCCACTGCTGAGAAGCAGAGCTGACTCCTCAGCGTCCATGGGCAGAGCCCCTGCTCATCATAGAAACAGGGCCAGATCCCAGCAGAGCTCCAGGGGCTGAAGGAAAGGCTCTGAGAAAAGGAAAATTGGGTGGCACAGAGCAGCAGGGGCAGGGCTGGGAGACAGGGCTTGGACACTGATCAGCAAAATCTCCCTTGACTTGTCACTGTCTCCTCCTTGAACAGAGCCACTTCTTCCTGCTGGCATTGGCAGACACGCGGCAGCTGCAGCTCCTGCACTTCTGCCTCTTGCTGGGCATCTCCCTGGCTGCCCTCCTGGGCAACGGCCTCATCATCAGCGCCGTAGCCTGCGGCCACCACCTGCACACGCCCATGTTCTTCTTCCTGCTCAACCTCTCTGTTCTTGACATAGGCTTCATAAGCACCACTGTCCCCAAAGCCATGCACAATTCCCTCTGGGACACCACCACCATCTCCTACAAAGGATGTGCTGCACAGGTTTTTCTGATTTTCTTTTTCTCTGGATCAGAGCTTGCCCTTCTCACCATCATGTCATATGATCGCTACGTGTCCATCTGCAAACCCCTGCACTACGAGACCCTCCTGGGCAGCAGAGCTTGTGCCCACATGGCAGCAGCTGCCTGGGCCAGTGGCTTTCTCTACGCTGTCATGCACACAGCCAATACATTTTCCCTGCCTCTGTGCCATGGCAATGTCCTGGACCAGTTCTTCTGTGAAATCCCCCAGATCCTCAAGCTCGCGTGCTCCAATTCCTATCTCAGGGAACTTGGGCTTCTCATAGTTTGTGCTTTTCTGTTATTTGGTTGTTTTGTGTTCATTGTTTTCTCCTACGTGCAAATCTTCAGGGCTGTGCTGAGGATCCCCTCTGAGCAGGGACGGCACAAAGCCTTTTCCACCTGCCTCCCTCACTTGGCCGTGCTCTCCCTGTTCCTCAGCACTGCAGTATTTTCCTACCTGAAGCCTCCCTCTATCTCCTCCCCATCCCTGGATCTGGCCTTGTCAATTCTGTACTCGGTGGTGCCTCCAGTCCTGAACCCCCTCATCTACAGCCTGAGGAACCAGGAGCTCAAGGATGCCCTGAGGAAAATGATGACTGGATACTTTTCAGAAGCAAACAAGTGTTTTTTTTCTGCTGCATAGTTTTCAGAATGGAACTCATTACTTGCCCAGTCTGCCTTCTCAGGTCTTTGGTGGTGGCTATGGGTTCTTCTTGCCATAATTTTGTGCTCAATTAAATGTTTTAATTCATCCCTCGCCTAATTCTTTGTCTGCCTCTTGAATTTGATCCAGAAGCTCTGTAAACCAGGATTTGTATTATTTCTATGTTTGAACAAAATAAATGACCTTGCAGTGCCTTCTTTTTCTGGGATCCCAACTCTGAAACCTGCATGAAGTTATAGGGGACAAAGGGAAGGGTTCCAGCAGAGCAGCAGCACTTGGTCCTTTCAGAGCTGCTCTTCCCAGCTCCACACTCCCCTTCCCAGCCCTGCTGTGGGTGCCAGGCCAGAGTGCTCTGGCAGCTTGGTCACTGTCCTGCTGCGTGTCCGTGCTGTGCCCTCAGGCAGGGACAGGCCATGGGCACTGCTGGGACACAGCTGGGCTCCAGCACAGCAGCTCCACCAGCAAACGGCATCTCCTGAGGGCAGGGCAGGAATGCTTTGCACTCTCTCCAGAGCTGCTGTCAGGAATGTGTCCCAGGAATGCCCTGGCACAGCAAAGCCCAGTGCCTGGGGCAGAGGGGGAGTATGCTTGGGGGCATACAGCAGTGTCCCGGCACAGTCAGAGCTCCTGGGATGGACCTGAGGGAGCAGCAGAGCAGGGCCTGGGCTGTGTCCTTGTTTCAGGCACAGCCTGGGAAGGTGCCCCAGGGCAATTGTTCCACACCAGGCCCTGCAGCCACCAATCCCAGCACTGGCCTCTGCCCTCACCTGCAGGAGATTGGTGTCAGGGATGTTGAGAAGGCTAGGCAGTGTCACTGTGAGACTTCTCTCAAAGACCTTGGAAAGGCCAGAGCCATCCCAGAGGGTCCTGGGCACCTGGGAAGGGCAGACCTGCAAACAGGTTAGGGAGGGGAATTGGGAGAGAGAGTCACAGACTTGTCAGGCTTAGCAGGGAAGGGGATGTGGCAAATCCTTCTGCAGCCATTCCAGGCAGTGGCAGGATAAGGCAGGGACTGCAGAACCCCTGTGGAAGTGAATAGAAGGGGATGTTGTGTGCCCAGACTTTAGCAGGGCCTGTGACATGATCTGCTGTGGTCACCTCGGAGCCAGATTGGAGAGAGCTGGACTGAAGAAGTGGAACATGGGTTGGGTGGGAATTTGGTTGAGCAATGAGGGTCAAATGTCACCCATGGTACAGAGTCCCCTTGGCAGCCACTCCCTGGTGACATCCCTCAGTGACCAGCCCTTGCGTACTATGGAATGTTCATATATTCCCTGTACCACGGGACAAAATGCACTTCCAAGTCCTTTGTGGATGATGCCAAATAGCTGGAAACCCTTGAGCAGCCTCATCTGGTTAATGCTGCCTGCTAGAGAAAAGCTGAGCAAAACCACACTGGCGGGTTAAATGTGTGTGACCATCGGGGGCCCAGCAAGCCTCTCCTCCCCCCTTCTCTGTGATCTCCCAAGCTTAAGGGGAAGGAAACAACCACATTTTGTAGATGCTCATGGCTGAAAAAAAAATTAGAACTCAAAGAATCCACAAAGGCCCACAAAGCTTTATTAATTAATTACATATTTGGCAGACAAATTGTTATGGCAGTCTGCAACCTATATATGGCCATGTCAGTGGATTTTGTGTAAAGGCACAAGAGGGAAGGTGAAAGGGAAGAGAGGCAGAGACACAGAGAGACAGAGAGATGAATCAAAGAGGAGCAGGGAGAAAGAAAACAAGAAAGAGAGAGAAAAAGAGATCCCCAGTCCTGGTTCCAGCATTGATCCAGCCAATGGGTTGTCCAGGGTGCTGGGTCACAAATGCGCCTGGGCTTTGTGGGAGGGACTCTTCACTGATCACTTTTCACTGCCCTGGAGATAAGTGTCTCACTTTCTGTGAAAATGAATTATCACGTGTAGTTTATTCTGCTAAACCTTTCTGGAAATGGGTTGGAGGCATTGGGACTCTGTGGTGGTGTTGATCCCCCCACAGTCTGTGCCCATTCTCAACCTCATACCTGCACTTGTGCCATGTCATGCTTAGGCCCAGGGACTGAAGAGGGTCCCTCGGAGAGTCCCAAGTAACGACACTCACAACCAGTGTGGCTACATGTCGTTCCCTCTCCTTAAGCAACTTTGGCATATTTATCCTTCTCTATACACAGTCTCACGCCACTAATGCTTAATGGTCATTGGTTAAGTAGCTATATTAACACACACATGTTAATTACTGATTGGTTGTCACGCTGTAAGCATCTTTAGCTAAGGTGTGCCAAATTAGCAGTTCCCGTAACATGCCTGGCATTTGGTTTCATCTTTGCACAATGCTCCTTCTTCCTTGATGTATCTGTTCGAGGACAGTACATGGTATATCTTGTTCTTGTTCAAGGACGGTACATGATCTTCAGAGTAACTCTGTAATCTGTGGGCCAGGGTTGTCCAATTCCCACAGGAGAATATCATGGCCTTGTTCAGCCAAGAATCCTTCTACACATGCCCCTTTTTCTTTTTGGACAACCCAGGCTCACTTAAGAATTGATTCTACACTCTTTTTCATACAAGGAAGAATGCAACAAAGAATAACAAGCACTGCAAAAACAAGAGCAAGAAAGCAAATTCCTTCTATCAATAAGGTTTTCAACCAGCCAATGACTCCCCAGTCTTTGAGCCATTTGTCATAAGAATTTTCAACAACAGTGAGTTTCTTCATATTATTTTTCAGCTGGGAAAATTTCTTGTGAATGGATTCAGAATGATCAGAAAAATTCATACAGCACATTCCCTCAAAATCTTCACAGCCATGCCCTTGTGCTAATAACAAAAAATCAATGGCTGCTCGATTTTATAATACAGCATGTTGTACACTGTCAACATCAGTGGTGAGCTCATCTAACACTCTGGAGGTAATGTTAATTTATTTGCCTGTCCAACAGGCTAATTGTCTTAATTGGGTGAGGGCACAAGTCGCTTTGGCAGAGGCGACTTGTGGTGAAAAAAGTGGTGAAAAAAGTGAAGCTACAATAACAGATGGTCGTTCCCACAATTCAACATTGTCTTTACACTCAGGTCCTAATTGTTCTACACTGCATCTAATGCGTTTGAATTTGTGACTTATGTTGATCATTTGATGGATAGTGGGGGCCAACAATGTCAGCTTACCAAAGTAGCAAGGTCCTCCTTGTGCTTTTGCATGTATGGCAGGCCAAGCATGATCCCCACAGATAAGGAAGACTCCTGGGGGCAACATTTTTGCTTTTTCTGCTGCCTTACTATACCATGGAACAGGCCAAAGCCAATAGTTACAGTAACCAGTGGTGTTGTAATACCAAGAGGATTCAGGGGTGTTATGGTTTGACTCTGGCACAATGCCAGTGCTCTCATGAAAGGTATATTTTTAAAATGGTTACAGTGAGATGTGACTCAGAAACAGAACAAAGCAGGCTTCAACCTGGAAATGGAAGGGAAAAAAACAACACTTTATTAATCTACGACATAGAGACAAAAGGGAAAAAAAGAAAAAAACCCACACACACAACAATCTACAATGGAACACTTCTAAAACACTCCTACTCCCCCCATCCTTCTAACACTCAATCTCTTCTAACACTCAATTCTTAGTTTAATACCCTCCTTCACACAACCTCCCCCAGTTTACTAGGAGAGAGGAGTCTCCTTTTTGCACTATGGGCCTCCCCAGGAAACACAGTTGGAACTTCTTGTGCTTCTATGTCACACATGGCAGTTGCTTAAAGAGAATCTGCTGTAGTGACTATTTTTCTTCTATGTTTAGTGCTCTCACTACTGTCCATGGATCTAAACTGCTTCTTAGGTCTTTTTAAGAATGCCCTGTTTAGTTTTAAGAAGTGGCCGTCTCTCACCATTTGGGACACCTGTCCTCTGTATATTTACTTCTCTGGGGCTTAGGGGTTTAAGGAACAGAGATCTTTTGCTGAAGGCAGAGGGCTTCACCACACCCTCCCCATCAGTCTCTGTTCCCTCTACTTCTCATAATGGTTTTGTCACTCTTGGTTTCTGGCCAACCGCCTCCCCCGTCCCCCCCCCCCCCCCACTTCTTCTCCCGGCCATGGTGACAGCACAACATATCAAATTTCAAGCCAGCACAGTCTCTATCACTCTCTGCCCAAACATCCCAGATCTCCTCCACCCTGCACCTTGCAGAACTCCGGCCTCCCTCCCCACAGGCCACATGGCCTCCCCTGCCCCACCCAGAAGCAGCTGGGCAGGGGAGAGCTCAGATCAACTCACCGCTGGACTCAAAAGAGAGCGTCCCTCTGGGAATCCTCTGCTTTTAACCCCTGTGTGTTCTCAGAGGTGTATCCAGGTCCCCAGTGGCCACACCAAGTGCCAGTTTTCAAATCTGGCCACTGGTTGGTTTGACCACAACTTTCCAGAAGTTTACTTCCTGGTGAAACCATGACACTTCCTCCTGTGTGCCAATGAGAAACCATCCATGTGAATGCAATGTTGTGTGCAGGGCAATTTCTTCCTGGATTGCCATTTTGCTTCACTGTCACTCAGCTGAACATGGTACTTGTCTAAGAAAGACTTAGGAGAAATGGGTAGGAATTTTGGCTCTGAGAGGAGCAGAAAGCACATTTTCTACACCACATTCCCAGCAGATGCCCTTTCCCTGGCAGAACAGTGATTTCCATTCATCATCCTGGGAAGAATGGGAAGACCCATTCAGACAGCTGGCCTTTGGCTTTGTCTACCTCATTTCACATGTCCAGTTTCAAGGGCCATTAGAAGAAGCACATGTTTGCTTTGCTACCCAGAAGTGCTCTAGTTATTTCCAGGAAAACAACCAAAAATCGGCTGTCCTGTGCTGTGGTAGAAATCCTACCACAATTGTGACTCTGTGAGCAAAGACAACGAGTGCTTTTCAGGGCTGTAACAGCAGAGCAGGTTTGATATTCTTTTTAGAGTCCTGAAAATATTGTTCCCAGAACAATCTTTCTCTCCTGTCTTCTGTCATCAACTGTGGAACAGAGAACATGGAAAGGAGCAGAGCTTTCTTTAAATTTGCTTTATTTTTAAGCCTTAAAATAGTGTCAGCTCGTTGCATGATACTTTAGAAATTGGATGAGTAGCACCTATTTCATGCCACCAGAGAGGTGGGATTGAAGACTTCCAACAACAGAAACACTGGGTGTGCAAGAGCTCAGTTTTCCACCCCTCACACAAGTAACTTGCTCTACTATTGTAAGCAGCCTCAGCCCGATTTAATAAAATACTGCTCCAAACAACAACAGAATGAAAATGTTCCAGCAAATGGGGAAAAAGAAGAAAAGCGGGCAGCAGCTCTTTCTGAAGAGCTTGTGTTGATTTTGCAAAGTCAGATGCAAACAAGGTTTGCCATATTTCTTTCCCAGAAAAATGCAGCTCCTGAATAGAAATCTATCTCTGAGGCTGCTAAGTTGGGTGCGATTTTAGAGCTGGGACGAGCAAAACAGGTTCCAGAGAAGCTGTGGTTGTGTTGTCCTTGGAAGTGTTCAAGGCCAGGTTGGATGGGGCTTGGAGCAACCTGATCGAGGGGAAGGTGTCCTGAGTCTGGTAAGTCCATGAAAAGAAACTTTTGGTTTTCCAGACATGCTGTCTTTGCAATGGGAGGTCACAACTACCCCACGTAGTTTGAAATGCCCTGAGCAGAACCCAGCTGTGCTTTCTCACAGGTGATGAGGGACTTTCACTTGTATTTTATGGGGGAATTTCACAGGGCAGAGCAAGAGCAGCTGAATGTGTTTGACAGGCAAAGAGGGCCAGTGTGGCAGCAGCTGAATTCAATGGAGCTTTTCCTTCTGTGATCCTCTATAACCTGAGGCACTCTGGGGCTCTTGAACCTGGCAGCTGGGCAAGTTAATCATTGGAACAAGTGATGAATTAACCTGCTCCACTCTCCTTGGCATGGATGTGATGAGCCTTAAGTAAAGCCAGGAGCACTTGCCAGGATGGGAGCTTGTTCTTTACCAGGGAGGAGGGAAAAAATATTGTTTGGAGTAAATAAAGCAGCTCTGCTTCACCAGGAAGAGGAAAAGAAGCAATTAAACATGTGCGTGCTGCATGGAATAATTTGCAAAAGGTTATATTTGCTGTGCAGGGATGTTCCCAATAAATCATGCTTCTCCTGGCCATTATTTTCCTGGGTTTCCACCACATGATACAAGAGACTCTCAACAGACCCCTGTCCCCCCGTGTCCCCCCGCCCCCAGCGCCGCAGCCTCCCCCAGAGGATGTTCCACGAGATCGACCCCAGAGGCTGACATGGGGACGGGGGCCGGGGCTGTGGGGGTGGGACAGGGACCCCCAGCAGTGTCCCCGTGTCCCCCAGGGCCAGAGCCTGGGCCAGGGCTCATTCACTCTGTTACAAGCAAAGGCTTGAGAGCACTGAGAAAATCCCCAGCAAGAGATCAGCAACAACCAGATTTAATATTAAGTGACAACACCAAAAGTTCCTCGGCGAGAGTCACTCTGCTCCTGAATGGACACTTCAGGTGCACCAGGGAAAAAAAGCAATAACAAAGCCAAACAGAATCCAGGCAATCAAACCAGAAATAAAACAAGAACTGTGGCTTTCAAGCCTATGGAAAAGAACTTTCCTTAACAGCCAGATGCTCATTGCCAAAATTGAAGTTTCACCTCCAACATTCCCTATTGTGACAGGCTGGAGGAGATTGTTGGCTGGAAACATCTCGTGTGTGGGGCAGGAAGGGGCAGGTCCAGCCTTGCCCTGCCCTGCAACCCCAGCACTGCCCTGCCCTGGAACCCCAATCCCCCCAGAGCCTCTATCCCAGCCCAGCAGTGGCTGCCAGTCCCTGGCACAGCACAGGCAATGCTCCACAGCCACCTCTGGAGCCCCCAGCCCAGCTCCTGAGTGACCAAATGGGCCCAAGTCCCACCTGGGGGAAGGGCCCAGGAAGACCAAGGGGAATATAGGGTTGACCACAAGGCAAGCACACATCTTGACCCTACCTCCTCTTGGAATTTCTGTCTGAACAGAAGTTGGTAGCTGTGTGTGTGCTTCTCTAAATACTTTTTGTCTTTCTTTCTGTATCTTCTTCTAATTCCCTCCCCCTTGCAAATTTTGAATTTATTAATATTGAACAGGCTTACAGATTCTGAAGTAGAAAGGGCCAAGTTATTGCTTTAAGGAGTGGGTGTTTTTTTTGTTGATTGAATGTCATATTATATCTTTTGACAAAGTTTCTCTGATTTTCTGTATTTGCCAGTAAAGTAAGTTTTGTTGTTTTGAGCTCCTGAGGATATCTTGTTGGTATTTCTCCAGTACATCCAACGCAGAGTACACAAATAATTATAATGCCTTTTAAATGCATCCTTGAGAGAGTTGTTTGGAGGATGGGAGTCAGTGCTTGTCTGTCCTGATTAGCACAGCCCAGCCACTTGGAGGTTGATGATGAATTTTACTACTCCAGAGGCCTCTTCTTACTTGAGCTCTTCAGTTCAAGAATTCAGAGACAAATGGCTCCTGGCCTGGATCAGGAATGGTGTGGCCAGCAGGAGCAGGGCAGTGATTCTTCCCCTGTGCTCAGCACTGGTTGGGCAGCACCTCAAGTGCTGTGTCCAGTTCTGGGCCCCCCAATTTAGGAAGGACATGGAGGGGCTGGAGCATGTCCGGAGAAGGGCAACAAGGCTGATGAGGGGTCTGCAGCACAAGTCCTGTGAGGAGGGGCTGACAGAGCTGGGGTTGTTTATCCTGGAGAAGTGGAGGTTCAGGCGAGACAAGGCAGTGTCCGGGCACAGGTTGGACTTGATGATCTCCAAGGTCTTTTCCAACCTTGCTGATTCTGGGATTCTCTGAAACCACCCTTGGAGCAGTTGCAGGATGAGCCCTGGGCCTGGTCTTCAGAAGCTCCAGCAGCCCAGGTGCCTCAGCTTCTCCTGCCAGCCCCAAAGCCCATCCTGTCAGTCCTGCAGAGCCTCTGCAGCTCCTCCTCATTGCCCAGAACAGGGAGCCCCACAGGCAGACACAGCAGCCCAGATGTGCCCCCCTGGCCTGGGCTGCCTCTGGCAAGGGAGCAGCACCAGGCACTGCAGGAGCCTGCAGACAATTCCTGCAGCACTTGGAGGATGATCCTGCTACCCAAGGGACGTTCCCATGGTGCCAAGTCAGGAACTGCAATGGGGAGTGGGGCCAGAGAGGAAAGGGAAAACAGGGATGGGCTGTTTGTAGGGGAGAGAACACGGGTGGGCAATGGGAAGAAATCTGTAGCAGGAAGAGTAAAGAAAGCAAAGGTGAAGTCAAGGAAATATTCAGGGCAATTTGGAGGTGGCTGCCAGGCAGCCCTGGCTCTGAGCAACAGCATCTGCAGTGGCACAGGAAACTCCCAGCTGATGGGAACAAAGTTTCTGGCTGACTGCAGAGGCCAGGACAAAGCTGAGTGGTTTCCCTGGTGTCCCCCAGCCCTTGCTGGCCCCAGGGGCTGATGGCATTTGTGCTCCCTCAGGTTCATGTCCCCACAGCAGCAGCATGGGGGTGCTCCCGCCTGCTCTGTGCAATGCAAACAGGGGCTCCTGAGCCAGTGCTGCCGTGGCTGTGCCTGCAAGGATGCGGCACCTCTGTGAGCTGGGGGAGAGGCCAGGGCTGCAGAAGGGGGGATGTTGTTGGCAGCTCCATCAGGACGCTCTGGGACGCTGCCCTGGGCTGTGCAGCGCACTGGGGATGGATCAGCCCCTGCTCTGCTGCTCCTTCCCGTCTCCCCCAGGGCCCTTGCAGAGCCCCAGCCATGCTGTTTGCCCCCAGCCTGCCCACGGCCAGCCTGGGGCTGCTCACCCTGGGGCTTTTCTGTGCTGAGCATTGGCCTGGCCGTGTTCTTGAGAGAGCCTGGGCAAGGAGCCTGCAGCCCCCAGGGCCTGGCCTGAGGCGTCAGCGCTGCCCCAGCAGTGCCCATGGCCTGTCCCTGCTGCAGCCCCGGCACTGCCACCCCCAGGACTGTGCCCGGCCCCGAGAGCACTCAGGCCCTGCAGCAACACCAGGGCCACCAGGGCAGCGGGGCAGGGCCACGGCAGCAGCACTGGCAACACCAAGTGCTGCTGCTGCTGCTGCTGGGCACAGCTGCTGTGCCAGCACTGATCTGCCCCAGCTCTGCACACAGACATTGCTGCTGCAGCTCCAGAGAAGGCAAGAATAGAGGGATCTCTGCAGAAAACTTTGCTGGGAGATCCTTTAGTTCCTTTAAAACCTTTGAGACTGCAGCCCCTCATTGTCACAGTCTGTGGCCACAGGGAAGGTGGAGAGAAACAAAGTCAGAAATGGCAGAAACAATCATCTAGCTTGAGGAAGAATATTAAATAAGCAAAACTACAGGGAAATCAAAGAACCAAACCAAAAGACATATAAAAGATTACTTTTATTACAAGTGATTTGCAGAAATTGGCAATCAGTTTAATGCTTCCTAAAATGTCCAGTCATCAGTCTTACCTGTTAATGGTTGGTGATTAACCATTATCATCGTGATGCATTGTCCCCCTGATGCTTGCCAGGGACCCTGCAGGTACCAGGAGAATGGGAGTGGCATCAGAGCTAGTATGCAGATGAGAAATGCATTGCACCAAATTTTGCAGTTTTCCAGGAAAACCCCTAAAAATAACGAGCCAACATAGAAATAGGGGTACCTAGGTGATGTCTAAAGATGGGAGCGTAGTCCTGTGCCTGCTTGGATCCTTTTTGCTTCTCACCCTAACCTGAAAAGATGTTGACTAGAGAGAGGACCTGAGGTGTTGGACCGAAAAGAAGAAATCTCCTAATCTCCTGTGAGGACAGAATCCCCAGCTCTGCCTGCAGACCAGCGGACAAAGCTGCATCACCCTCCTTCTCCGTGCCACTCCTGAGCTGATATCACAAGGTCTAAGTGAAGTTATATGCTGCTAAGAGTTGTACTTTTGTTGTTATGTTTACTATAATTAATGAGTTAAATATTGTTAAATGTAATTCCCATGTTAAATTTCAAAGTCATAGGTTATAAAGTAGGTTAAATACTGTTAAGTGCTGTTCTTTTGCTAAATTGTGAAGTTGAAGGTATCAGTTAAGGTTAAGGTTAAGGTAAGTCAAATCCCATTAAGATTGAGTTGTGTTAAGCTTTTAGGCTGTATTTTTTTATGCTTGTCCTCACTGCCCTTTTGTCATACACACACACACACAGGGACAGTTCTGGGTTCATTTCTGGTTTGATTGCCTGGATTTGGTTTGGTTTTGTTGTTGCTTTGTTTCCTTGCTGTGCCTGAAGTGTCCAGTCAAGAGTGACTCTTGCCAAGGAACTTTGTGGTGCTGTTGCTTAATATTAAATCTGTTTTTTGTTGATACCTTGCTGGGGATTTTTTCAGCACTCTCAAGCCCTCATTTGTAACCGGGTGAAGGAGCCCTGGCCCAGGCTCTGGCTCTGGGGGACGCAGGGACACTGTCAGGGGATCCCTGTCTCCCTGTCCCCCTGTCCCCATGGCCCCAG
>NW_024368529.1:1645-2829 GCF_014805655.1 Passer montanus | reverse complement strand
GTTGTGTGAGGTCACTGAGCAGCTAGAGCCACACAGAGTGGATTCTGTGACATCACAGAGCAGGCTGTGACATCATGGCATGGCTGTATGGCATCACAGAACAGGCTGTGATGTCAAAGTGTGTGCTGTGACATTACAGAGTGGCAGTATGGCATCACAGAGAGGGTTTTGTGACATCACTGAGGGGGTTGTGATATCACAGAACTGTCTTTGATGTCATGGAGTAGGATGTGAAGCCATGGAGCAGACTCTGCCATCATGTAGGGTGACTCTGTGACATCCGAGATTGGGTTGTGACATCACTGGGTGACTGAGTAACATCACAGAGCCAGCTGTAAAATCACAGAACAGGCTGTGATGTCACCGGGTGAATTTGTGACATCACAGAGTCTTCTGGGACATCACAGTGCAGCTCTATGGTATCACAGAGTGATATCCCAGTACTGGCCCTGTGATATCCTGAGGGGGGTTTGTGACATCACAGAGCAGGCTGCGACAGAGCAGAGGTGTGTGTCATCACTGATTTGCCTGTGATATCACAGAGTAGGGTCTGTGACATCATAGGCTGTGACATCATAGAATGGGTTCTGCCATCACAGGGTATCTGTGTGATATCATAGAGGGACAGTGACCTCAGGGACCATGCTGTGACATCACAGAATGGCTGTGTGACATCCCAGGGTAGGTTGTGTGATATCACAACATTATCTGTGACATCACAATATGGGCTGTGTCATCACAGGATGGCTGTGTGACATCACAGGAAGCTGTATGAGGTCACTGGGGAGGTCACTCTGCCCCAGCCCCCCTCACAGCTCCCCTAGAGCTGTCCAACGCTGCTCGTGCACAGCGGGGTCCCCTGTCCCCCCGGGTCCCCCCATCCCCGGCGCCGCAGCCTGCCCCAGAGGATGTTCCACGAGATCAACCCCAGAGCCTGACACGGGGACGGGGGGCCGGGGCCCTGGGGGTGGGACAGGGGGACAGGGACCCCCCGGCAGCATCCCCGTGTCCCCCAGGGCCAGAGCCTGGGCCAGGGCTCCCTCACCCTGTTATGCACGAGCGCTTGAGAGTGCTGAAATAATCCCTGCAAGGGATCAGCAACAACCAGATTTAATATTAAGGGACAGCACCACAAAGTTCCCTGGCAAAAGTCACTCTGCTCCTGACTGGACACTTCAGGCACA
>NW_024368529.1:0-1307 GCF_014805655.1 Passer montanus | reverse complement strand
AAAAAAAAGTAGTCCAGTACCCCCAAGAGAAGATCTCCACTCCCAGACATACAAATAATTTTAAAAGTAAGTAATAAAAACTTTTACCTTTTAACAACTGATCTTTAAAACAATACCCCATAACTTGACATGGTCCATCAACAAGCTGTAAAAAAAACTTGTAGCAATAAAAACAACTTCACAATAACAAAGTTCCCCAGACAACTGTTATCCATGACAAAATTAAGAGCCACAAGAAATGTAGTTTTTCCTCTTGTAAACCAAATCTCCAAACGTTAACAAGAAAAATTTTTTTCCCTAAGAAAACTAAAAAAGACTATTCTAGAAAGAATAAACTAACTAGAAATTTTAAGTTTAGTTTTTTAAACAGTCAGTAAAAAAAAAGGTCTAAAGCAAAGAAGTGTTCTAAAGAGTTTATTTTAATTCTTACGACATTTTTCCTTTATTTACTTATAATAAAATTTTCTTTATATCCACTTAAAATTTTAAACTTACTTTACCTTTCGCCCAATCCAATTTCACAAAAAAATACAAAAATAATTAACCGACAATAAAACCCACCACACTCATCAATACATTAACTAAGAAATCTCAAAATTAGAAAAATCTTACATTAACAAACAAAAACAACTATAATATGATAATAAAACTTTTACTAAAGTTTTTCTGAAACTTTTTAATTTGAGCTCCTGAGAATCTTTTGTCAGTATTTCTCCAGTGAGTCAAACTCAGAGAACACAAACAACTGTAATTCCTTTTAAATGTCTCCTTCAGAGAGTTGTTTGGGGGATGGGAGTCAGGGCTTGTCTGTCCTGCTTGGCACAGCCCAGGCAGGGCTTTCCCAGCCACATTCCACACTCCATTGCCCAGCTGGAGCCGCTGGTGCCTCTGAGTTCTGCTGGCCCAGCCCCCGGGACGCTCTCCTTGTCTGCCCATTCCCCCACGGTCTCTGGGCAGGGATGGCCTCAGTGGGGGCTGCTGACATCCTCAGCAGCTTGGAGGCTGCTGCTGGATTTCACTGCTCCAGAGGCTTGTTCAGCCTTCAGCTCTTCAGTGCAGGAATTCAGTGTCCCAGGGCTTGTTAACATTCAGAACCCCTTAACAAGCCAAGCCTCTGGGAATAATTTTATTAACGTTTCCAAATAATTTGTGGTTAATTAGACAAATTCCAGGAGTGTATTTAAATAGAATATATTCTATTTAAAAAGACAGTGAGAAAAGTTTTTTTTTAGGTCCTCTTTAGGTTATTTCTCCCGTAAATTCATTGATATATGCAACCTCCAATTGACATTGAATCCAAGTACCTC
>NW_024368528.1:0-1025 GCF_014805655.1 Passer montanus | reverse complement strand
GCCATCCCTCCCTGGAGCTCAGGGGTGGGAAAACTCTGCCCTGCAGCAGCAGAGGAGCAGCTGAGGGTCAGACCCTTCCTCCTCTGCCAGCCCAGCCCCTCACCCAGCTCTTTTCCCCCCACTGTGGGGAGGCACAAACAGCTCTGGGCTGGTGAAGAGGATTTGGCTGCAGGAGAGCAGCTGCAGCAGCTCCAAACGGGGCTTTTAGCCCTTCCCTTCCCCTCGCCCCAGAGTTAACCCCACAGCCTTTAATCCAGGGCTTGTCCCGCTCCCAGCAGAGCTCCCATTACACCATTAACTCCGAGCTGAGTGCCCGCAGCCAGGCAATAATGGCCTGGAAAGTGCATTCCACAGCAATTACCGGGCAGCAGGAATGGGCATTTCCATCCCAGGAGCTGTGGGCAAGGCGGGGACCCGCTGACAGCAGCACGAGATGGGGGTTCCTCACTCTCTGCTCTGGATTTAAACTCCACTTCCCCTCCTGGCTTGGGGTGAGCCGCAGCTCTGATGAAGGAAATGCATCCAGGGAGGGAATGCTCAGGGGAAATCCCACCAGCCACGAGCAGGTGAGTCAGGAGACCCCACACCCTGCACACCCTGCACCCAGGAGCAGGGACCAGCATTGTTTTGGAGACCTCAGGCATTTCCCCTGATGTTTTTGTGCACCCAGGAGAGAGATCCTTCATCCCTGGGCAGCCTGGGGGGTGCAGGAGGCCATGAGAGCCACAGGGAGAGAGGGAACGAGCAGATCTGCTCTTGGTGATGAGAGACAGAGCTGCAGGCTCGGAGACAGCCCCACTTCAAGGTGAATTAACAGCAGGTAGAACATCTTCACCAGGAGGAGCTGAAGGACTCTACCTGCAGCAGGAGCAGCTCTTCAGCCAGGTTTTCACTCAACAGGAGGCAGGGGGTCAGATCTGGGCTGGGAGTGAGGGTGGGCAGCTACAGCCAGCTCTGGGTTCTGCATTCACTGGTTGTCCTGGGACATGGGACTTTGCATTCCTCCTGGTCTGAGCCAGAAATGT
>NW_024368527.1:0-1063 GCF_014805655.1 Passer montanus | reverse complement strand
ATTTTGGAGGGGTGAGACAGAGCCTAGCATTTAACTAAAATGCAACACCACAATGACCCTGTGGTGCATTGCCACTGTGCTTGGAGTTTAAATTGTCCACTTTCAGGCCACAGCTTTCTCACCAAACTTTTTGGGGCTCAGGCTACTCAGCCTCAGAAGGGGAGGGAGCTCTGGCAGGAGCAGCGATGCTCCTGGGGCTGTGCTCACACTGGGAGCTCCAGAGAGGGGAAAGCTGCTGCTGATTCCAGTGGATGAAGAAACAAATTAGCCAACAGATTCCTTGGGCAAACACTTGCACCATCCTCCAGTGTCTTTCACAGCCACAGCAGGGAGGAAGGTCTCACAGGGAGGGCAGTCCTCGGCCACTGAGCTTTGCTCTTCTGTGCTGCCTTCCAAAAACCAGCATGATCTGATCTGGGGTTTATTTCCAGGAAATGAGTTGCCTGAGGAAACAATCAACTGGAGATGTGAGTGTGGAGGTCAATGCCTGCCCGGGACCAGATCTCAGGCAAATCTTGGAGGATTTGAGATGCCAGTATGAAACACTGATAGCGCGCAACCGCAAGGAAGTCGAGGATTGGTACGAGTGCAAGGTAAGCAAACTTTGTGCTGCAAATCAGACTGACACACACAGCCCCGGGCCCAGGAGCCCTTCAGAGACCAGACATGGAGACAATAAGCAGTTCTTCCTTGCCAGTGAAGCCCGAGAGCAGTACTCATTATAGCCTGTGTTCCACAGGAGCCACAGGCCTGTCTGACCAGTTTGTTATGTCCCATCTGGAACAGCAGCATTTGCCACAAGGCCTTGTGGTGTGTTGTTGGAACAGAAATATTCCACATTTGGATTAAAGAAAATTAATAGCCATGAGGTTAATGGGATTTGTAAAAAGAACAAGCAGTGAAGCTGGCAGGGAACACCCTGTGCACAGAGAACCTGCCCTGCTCCCTGTTTCCTTTTGCTGAACACTCACCATGTTCTGCTCCTGTAAAAGCAAATCCAGCACACCCAGATATCCCTAAAGCTCCTTTTCCTGGATTTCAGATTGAGGAGGTGAATCGGGAG
>NW_024368526.1:0-1063 GCF_014805655.1 Passer montanus | reverse complement strand
GAATTTTTTGGGAATTTTTGGGATTTTTAAGGGGATATTTTTGCAGTTTATTTTGGGAATTTTGGGATTTTTGGGGGATATTTTGGGGAATTTTTTGGGGAATTTTGAAGGGATTCTTTGGGATTTTTGGGGGATTTTTTGGGATTTCTTGGGGGTGGTTTTTAGGAATTTTTTGGGAATTTTTGGGATTTTTAAGGGGATATTTTTGCAGTTTATTTTGGGAATTTTGGGATTTTGGGGGGACATTTTGGGGAATTTTTGGGTGAATTTTCAGGGATTTTAAGCAGAATATTTTTAATTTTGGGGGGGATTTTAATGGGATTTTGAGGATTTATTTTGGGATTTATTTTGGATTTTGGGGGATTTATTTTGGGAAATTTTTGGGGGGTTTTGGGGGGATTTTGGAGAGTGGAGCCCCAAATCCCGGGCGGCCACGGTGAGGAAAATCTGAAATTTGGGGAAATTTGGGAATTTTGGGAAAAATGTGAGGATTTGGGGGGAAATTTGGGAGTTTTGGGGGGACTTGGGAGGAATATTTTGAATTTTGGGGTAGTTTGGGGGGAATTTTTTGGGAATTTTTTGGGAATTTTGGGGGGATTTTTTAGGAGATATTTTTGCAATTTTGGGGGAATTTTTTAGGATTTTTGGGAATTTTTTTGGGAGGAATATTGCAGTTTTTGGGGATTATTGGGGGGAATTTTGGGGTTTTTAGGGGATTTTTTTTTAATTTTTGGGGGGATTTTTTGGGGGATTTTGGGGAACTTTTTTGTATTTTTGTGAATGTTTTGAGGGATTTTTTTAAATTTTTTTGGAAAATTTTGGGGATTTTTTTATTTTTTGAGGAATTTTTGGGGGGATTTTTTTGTGATTTTGGGGGAATTTTTTTGGGATTTTTGGGATTTTTTTTGCGGATATTGGGGGAATTTTTTGGAATTTTGGGAGGGAATTTTTTTAAATATTGGGGGGATTTTTTGTGATTTTTTAGTGATTTTTGCTGGAATTTTTTGCGATTTTTGGAGGGAATTTTGGGGGGATTTTTAGTGATTTTTGGTGGAATTTTTTA
>NW_024368525.1:0-1085 GCF_014805655.1 Passer montanus | reverse complement strand
AAGGGGAATGCTCTGTATTTAACTAGGTGGGTTTCCTTCACAGCCTAAATGAAATTAACCTGGCTTTCTTTGCTAACAGGATTCTCAGTTATACACAAGACCTACCCAGAAAGAAAGTGGATGATGCAATTAGAAGGGCCTTGATGGTATGGAGTGATGTGACTCCACTGCAATTCCGAAGAGTTGACAGTGGCCGGGCAGACATTGAGATTAGATTTGCACGTCGTGGTGAGAACACCTGAACCTTTTAACATATAATGGTCCATATTTTACTCAAAGCATGCATTCTTATAGCCATAGCTTTAAGAAAGAACAAAGAGTTGGGAATTAAACCAAAGTCTGCAGAAATTTTATCTTCTTTATAGCATGTCACCAAATTTCTATGTCATTAGTCAGTTTTACTCATACAAAAAAGTTAGAAAAATCCTTTCAGAGTCACAGATGTGAAATGAAGGGAGAATTCAGCTCCAGAATGAGACACTTAAAGTTAGATGCTCAAAGGTCTTTTTGCCTTGATAAAATGTGCAAACTCCTGAGAAGAGCTCTGTACAGCAAATCAGCAGGTTCTGAAGATCCAGCCTCCATAGGCTGCATTCAAGCAGCTTAAGTCAGGTTTACTTAGGCCTAGATATATCCTGGTTCCCAGAATAAGCACCTTTGGTGTTTATTGGCTGCATTATGTTTGGCCATGGAAAGTCTCCTATGGTAGATTTGCTTCTAGAAGGAATCCTATGTTGCACCCCAAGGTTGCACCAAGGTGCAGCAGCCAAAGCGTGGAAAGTGGGGTGAGCAGAAGTCACTTCAGAAATCCGTCTGTGATCTGGAGTAGTCTATGGACACAGCCCTACCTTGAATGTTTGTCTGATGTAAACTGACAGCTTAGAGGAACTAAATGCCTGCTTCAAGGTCTGGGGAAAAGGACGCAGGATGGCATCTCATTTCCCAACTACTCTTCACTAAAGCCAGAGACTCATCATAAGGGAGAGGAAAATTGTCCAACTTGGTTCAACTCTGATCTAGCTAGTGCACTTGAGGCATTAATCATTAAAATTCCACCTGCACTATGACAGAAGTAGATAATAGAC
>NW_024368524.1:0-1291 GCF_014805655.1 Passer montanus | reverse complement strand
AGGCCTTTTGGCAATCCATGTATGTATATGAACCTCACCTCTTACACATGGTGGTCTTGGCTACACAGGTAATCCATATGTTGTTGATACATGCCTTGCATTTATATAAGCTGTGCTGATTGCTGTGTAATAGATCCTATTTGTTGTGGCTTTGCTAATTTGGGGTTTTTTCAGCAATGTCTATGAAGCATCCTGGTGAAATAGCCATGTGTTTTCACAAGATTTATGGGATCTGTGA
This sequence comes from Passer montanus, assembly GCF_014805655.1. Lineage (NCBI taxonomy): Eukaryota > Metazoa > Chordata > Aves > Passeriformes > Passeridae > Passer > Passer montanus. The sequence continues at coordinate 1,053 of NW_024368524.1, read as the reverse complement.
GATTTTAAAGCATTTCGCCAAGTAATTTCAGCTCTAGGTTAGTGTTGGGCAGATTCTGGGAAGGGAGATGGAACTCAAGGCTGTGCTGTGTCTTTACAGTCCTGAGCAAGGCTTAGGTTGTTTTTCTCCTCTATTCCCAGCTGGCTCCATGTGCATTCTCACTTGAGTACCCTGCTTGATGATAGACTATGATTAAATGGCTGAGCCTTATTGTGAAGGTTATTTGGTGTTTTTGTGGCTGCTTGAACTCTGCAGTCACAAACAGTCTGTCCCCTGCAGTGACACTGAAGGCTGGAGTAGCCTTTGAAATGCGTGAGGACAAATCCTGCAGTGCAGTTCCGTTGCAGAGAGCAGCAAAGCCGTGGAGGCTCCGGGACACTGCGGCACGGGAGCAGCTCGCTCTTATTCCCAACGTTTCTGTGGGAGAAATGTGGAGAACAGAGTGAAATGTTGATGTGCTGATGTACAGTGCTTTACCAGGACGCACTTCTAGACTCCTGGGAGTTTTTTCCATGGGCAGTGCTGGAAGCACTCATACATAAAATGTCTGCTTTTGGGGTGCATAGCCAAGCCCTGCTCATTGGTAGCTCAGCAAGCCTTGGTGTGTGACCAAGCAGCAAATCCACTTCAGCTGGAATCGTTGGGAGGATGGAAACTGGGGGAAAGTAGTGAGGACCAAGAAGGAGGTTAGAAATTGGTATGTTGTGGTAGTGAGCAAGTGGCTGAAATCTGCTGAGATTTCCTTGTATGTAACTAAGTATTAGGGAAGTGCTCTGGAGGAGAAACAATAGGGATTACAGCGGGACAGAAGGGCCAGCTGGAATTCTTTCAACAGGGACTGGAAGGAATTGAGGCACCTGAGGTGTGACAGTGGACTCTTCTCTACGGGTTTTCTTAATTGCTCTTCATGGCTGCTCTGTGGAGCTTTAGGTGAGCAGAGACACACATCAAGAAAGACTGATAATCCAGTTGATTTATGGAATATTTTAAAGCATTCATTTTAATAATTTTACCCTAACAGAAGTGCTCTAGCCCACATCTGAAATTGGTTTT
>NW_024368523.1:0-1064 GCF_014805655.1 Passer montanus | reverse complement strand
AAATCTCTCTGGAAATTCCCCCAGTTTCCCAAAATCCCCTCAAAATCCACCCAAATGCCCCCAAAATCATCCCAATTTTTTCCAAAATCTCCCCAAACTCCCCAGATTCCACCCAAAATTCCCCACATTTTCCCAAAATTAAAAAAAAATTCCCCCAAAAATTCACCAAAATCCAAAAATATCCCAAATATTTTGCCCAAAATCCCAAAAAAATCTCCCAAATTTTCCCCCAATTCCTCCCAAAATCCCCCAAAATTCCCCAAATTTTCCCAAACTCCTCAAATTTCCCCCCAAAATCCCAAAATATCCCCCAAAATCCCTCAGGGAGGCCAAATCAAAATATCCCCCCAAGATTCCCCAAAATCCCCGCAAAATCCCCCCAAATCTCCCCCAAATCCTCCAAAAGTTCCCCAAATTTTCCCAAACTCCTCAAATTGCCCCCAAAATCCCAAAATATCCCCAACAATTCCCCTAAAATCCCCCCAAAATCCTCCCAAATTTTCCCCAAAATCCTCCCAGAATCCCCCTGAAATCCCTAAAAATCACCCCTAAATGCCCTAAAAATCCCCAAATTTCCCCCAAAATCCCCCAAATTCCCCCAAATCCTCCCAAATTTTCCCCCAAATCCACCCCATAGAGCAGTTTAGTCCTAGTTTGGACCAGTTTGGTCCCAGTTCCCTCCAGTTTCCCTCCCAGTCCCCCCCATTCCTCCCATTTTTCCCAATTTCCCCTTTTTTTCCCCATTTTCCCCCCAGTTCCCTCATTTTCCCCCAAAATTCCCCAAAATTCTTCAATTCCCCCCCAAATTTCCCTCTCAAATTCTCCCAAAGTTCCCCAAATTTCCCATTTCCCCCTCAAATTCCCTAGAATTACCCCAAATTATCAATTTTCCCAAAATTCCACAAAATTCCCCCAAATTTTCCCCCAAATCCACCCCAAACTCCCCAAATTTTCCCAAATCCCCCAAATTCCCCCCAAAATCTCCCAAAATCCCAAAATACCCCCAGAATATTCCCCAAAATATTGCCAAAAATCCCCCAAAAATCTCCCAAAATCCCCCCAAT
>NW_024368522.1:0-1065 GCF_014805655.1 Passer montanus | reverse complement strand
TTTTGGGGTATTTTGGGGCGATTTTGGGGCATTTTTTGTTTATTTTTGGATAATTTCGGGCTGATTTTTGGGTGATTTTTTAAAAATTTTTGTGTGATTTTTTATTATTTTTGGGGGATTTTTGGGTGTTCTTTGAGAGAATTCTGGGGGAATTTGGGGGAAAATTTGGGGCGGATTTTTGGGTGGTTTTTTTGGATTTTTGGCTCATTTTGGTGATTTTTGGGTGATCCTTGAAAGAATTTTTGGGGAACTTTGTGGTGATTTTGGTGTAATTTTCTGTCTATTTTTGTGATATTTTAGTGGATTTTTGGGGCAATTTTTTGGGGATTTTTTGTTTATTTTTGGGTAGATTTTGGGGGATTTTTAGGGACTTTTTCCTGGATTTTTGGGGCAATTTTTGAGACAATTCTGGGGGAATTTTGGGCTGATTTTTGGGTGATTTTTTTTTTTAACTTTTGGCTCATTTTGGGGCGATTTTTGGGTGATCTTTGAGACAATTCTGGGGAATTTTGGGCTGATTTTGGGGGGATTTTTCTTTTATTTCTGGGATATTTTAGTGGATTTTTTTGAGCAGATTTTTTGATTATTTTTGGGGGAATTTTGGGGTATTTTGGTGGATTTTTGGGGCGATTTTTGGGCCATCATTGACGGAATTTGGGGGCTTTTTGTGCTGATTTTGGGGTGATTTTTTTTGAATTTTTGGCTCATTTTGGGTGATTTTTGGGTGACCTTTGAGACAGTTCTGGGGGAATTTTGGCTGATTTTTTTGGGGTTTTTGAGGTATTTTAGTAGATTTTTGGGGCGATTTTTCGGTGATCTTTGAGAAAATTTGGGGGGAATTTTGGGGGAATTTTGGGCTGATTTTTTTTTTAAATTTTTGGCTCATTTTGGGGTAATTTGTGGGCGATTTTAAAGTGATTTTTGAGAGAATTCTGGGGGAATTTTGGGGGAATTTTGGGCTGATTTTTTTTTTTGATTTTTGGGGTATTTTAGTAGATTTTTGAGGCCATTTTTGGGGCATTTTTTGTTTACGTTTTGGGGAATTTTGGGCTGATTTTGGGGTGA
>NW_024368521.1:0-1065 GCF_014805655.1 Passer montanus | reverse complement strand
AATTGCCCAAATCCCCCAGGTTTGGCCCAAGATTTTCCTCAAATTTCTTGATTTTTACATGAAATTTACCTCAAAAATTCCAATTTTTTCCCTAAAAAATTCCAATTTTTTCCCATTTTTTATGCCAAATTTACCCAAAAAATTCCAAATTTTTTCCCCAAGTTTCACCCCAAATTTACCCAAAAAATTCCAAATTTTTCCTCAAACTTTACCCAAAAAATTCCTATATTTTAACCCTGAATTTACCTAAAAACTCATTTTTTTTCCCCAAACTTTGTCCAGAAAATTCCAATTTTTCTCTATTTTTTACCCCAAAAATTCCATTTTTTCCCCATTTTCCCCCTCAAACTTTGCCCCAAAATTCCAATTTTTCCCCTTGTTTCCCCAAAATCCCAATTTTTTCCCCATTTCTCCCCAAACTTCACCCCAAACTTCACCCCAAACAATTCCAATTTTTTCCCCAAATTTCCACCCAAAATTCCAATTTTTTACCCCAAAAATCCTCAATTTTCCCTCCAAATTTCCCAAAAAAATTCCATTTTTTCCCTCTAAAATCCTCATTTTTTGACGTAAAATCTTCATTTTTTCACCTAAAATCGCCATTTTTTCACCCAATGTCCCACAAAAAATTCAATTTTTTCCCAAAAATTCCCAATTTTTACCTCAAATTTCCACCAAAAAATCTGATCTTTTATCCCAAAAAATTCCTCAATTTTTCCTCCAACTTTCCCACAAAAAATTCCATTTTTTCCACATTTTTCCCTCCAAATTCCCACATTTTTTCCCTAAAAAATTCCAATTTTTTTCCCCAAATTTCCACCCAAAATTCCAATTTTTTACCCCAAAAAAATCCTCCATTTTCCCCCCAAATTTCCCCAAAAAATTTCCATTTTTCCCTCTAAAATCCCCATTTTGTGACCTAAAATCCTCATTTTTTGGCGTAAAATCATCATTTTTTCGCCTAAAATTCTCATTTTTTCACCGAATTTTCCCAAAATTTCGCTTTATTCACCCAAAATTGAATTCTCCAGGGATGGAGACGCTGCTGAGGCTGCTGGAGCTGCA
>NW_024368520.1:0-1066 GCF_014805655.1 Passer montanus | reverse complement strand
GCTCTTGTCCAAAGTCCCTCTCCAGCTCTGTTTTAGCCTCTCTAGGTGCTGGAAGGTCTCCCCAAAGCCTCCTCCTCTCCAGCTCCCCTGCTGCTACTCCCACCATCTGAGAGTTCAAAGGGAATCAGCAATGAAGCTGAGTTTTCCCAAAGCTCCTTGCAAAACAAGGACAGCACCTCCTGCAAGAGGAGCGTACACTGGGAGATAAAAACCAGCAAATGTAAAGGCACAGTGAGCACAAGAGAGCTCATAAATGCCAATGGCACGTGCGTGAAGGGGTGTAGAGCTGGCTGTGCCTTCAGATGGCTGTAAAAAGGGATCAGTGGCAGGAGCAGAGGGAATTTGGGATGTGTGACCTGCAGTGAGTCACAGCCCTCAATCCCTGTGACAGGTACGGAGCACGGCGAGCAGAAACATCTCACATTGTAAACGCTCACAGGAGTGTCTTACATACACATCTGTTCTTAGAAATTACTCACTCACTGGCCCCAAAAACCAGTTTCTGTGCAGAGAGGAAGTGTGACTGCCAAGGAGCAAGTGTGGCACAGAGCTGAGTGTCCCACATTTGGCTCCTGCAGCCCCACACAATCCTTTCCACTCCTCTGCCTTTTCCCGACCCCACTGTGCCATGATGTGCCTGCAGTGTAATCCTCTTGCCAGACAATCCTCCCAAAATCTGCATCTGGAGGATGTGGTGCCATCAGAGTGTGGAAAGCCATCCCTGCAACCCACTGACCTCGGGAATACCATAATAATTCATAATTATTATTTGTATACCGTTTGTATGTATTTGGATGAAAGCAATTTAACCTGCTGTTACACCACACCAATGGCAAGGAAGACATGCCAGATATACGAAGGAACTTCCATTCTCTACCACAAAAATTCAGTTTTCTAATCCTGGCAGCACTGGGAAATCTAACACTGACCCGATCCAGGTATTTCTGACAACGGTGTTGCACAAAGTTGATTCAGAAAGATATTCCAGTTATAAAAAAGACCATTGGACTTAGGGTGAATTGTCTTCCAGGATGGTTAGAATCATGGAACATCCTGAGCTGGAAGG
>NW_024368519.1:35438-39084 GCF_014805655.1 Passer montanus | reverse complement strand
TCTGAGCCCCACAGATTTGGGGTTCCCCCTGTCCTGCCCCATGGATTTGGGGTCACTCCGTGTCCTGCCCCACAGATTTGGGGTCCCTGCCCCATAGATTTGGGGTCACCCCCCTTCCTGCCCCACGGATTTGGGGTCCCTGGAGTCTCTGCCCCATAGATTCAGGGTCACCCCCCTTCCTGCCCCACAGATTTGGGGTCCCTCTGTCTCAGCCCCACGGATTTGGGGTCCCCCCCTTCCTGCCCCACGGATTTGGGGTTCTCAGCCCCCCAGATTTGAGATTCCCCCTGTCCCGGCCCCATAGATTTGGGGGTCCCCAAGGATTTGGGGTCCCCCTGTCTCAGCCCCATTGATTTGGGGTCCTTGCCCCACAGATTTTGGGGTTCTCAGCCCCCCAGATTTGGGGTTCCCCCTGTCCTGATTTGGGGTCACCGCGTGTCCTGCCCCACGGATTTGCGGTTCTGAGCCCCCCAGATTTGGGGTTCCCCCTATTCGGCCCCATAGATTTGGGGTCCCCACCCCTTCCTGCCCCATAGATTTGGGGTCCCCTTGTCTCAGCCCCACACATTTGGGGTCACCCCATTTCCGGTGCGGCGGGGTTGGGGTCACCCCATATCCTGCCCCACACATTTGGGGTCACCCCATGTCCTGCCCCATGGATTTGGGGTCACCCCGTATCCTGCCCCACGGATTTTGGGGTTCTCAGCCCCCCAGCCCCATAGATTTGGGGTCCCCATAGGATTGGGGTCACCCCGTGTCCTGTCCCATAGATTTGGGGTCCCTTCGTCTCTGCCCCATAGATTTGGGGTCCCTCCCCCACGGATTTGGGGTTCTGGCCCCATAGATTTGGGGTTTTTGTCCCAAGGATTTGGGGTCCCCCTGTTCCTGCCCCATAGATTTGGGGTCCCCATGGGTTTGGGGTCACCCCATTTCCGGTGTGGCGGGGTTGGGGGCACCCCCTTCCTGCCCCATGGATTTGGGGTGACCCCATGTCCTGCCCCATAGATTTGGGGTCTCCGTTGATTTGGGGTCACCCCACATCCGCTGCTGGGGGTTTGGGGTCACCGCGTCTCCTGCCCCATAGATTTGGGGTCCCTGGAGTCTCTGCCCCACAGATTTGGGGTTTCCCATGTTCCTGCCCCACAGATTTGGGGTCCCTCTGTCTGGGCTTGTGGATGTGGGCGTGGCTTATGGGGTAGTGGGCGTGGCCTGTGGATATGGGAGGGGCTTTGTCGCGTTGTGGGCGGGGCCTGGCACGTTGTGGGCGGGGCTTGCGAGGCGTTGGATGCGGCTGGGGCGAAGTGGGCGTGGCCTGAGCGTTTGTGGGCGTGGTTTAAGCGGATGTGGGCGTGTCCCGGGCAGGGCGTGGCCATGATGGCGGCGGGGCGGGGCCCGGGCAGCGAGGACGGAGCCTTCGATGAGGAGGAGGAGGAGGAGGAGGAAGAAGAAGAGGAAGAGGAGGAAGAGGAAGAGGAAGAGGAGGAGGAAGCGGGCGGCGGCCCCCCCCGGGAGAGCCCCGCCCCCTTCCGCTGCACCGAGTGCGCCGGCGCCTTCGGCCTCGTGGCCGAGCTGCACCAGCACTACATGCGGCACGCGCGGGGGGAGCTCTAGGCCACGCCCACCGCGCGGGGACACGCCCACTTCGTGGGGGACACGCCCACTTCATGGGGGACACGCCCACCCCATGGGGGACACGCCCACGGCGGGAGGGGCGGGGCTCTGTGGTGGGGACACGCCCGTTTTTTGGTGAGGAGGAAACAGGAAGTGATGTCACAGATGGCGGAGGGCGTGGCCTGGCTGGTTTGTTTAGGGCTCGCGTTAATTGGGTCGCGTTAATTGGGTTGTGTTAATCGGGTCGTGACGTCGCCGGGAGTGACGTCGCCGAGGGGGCGGGGGCGGTTAATGAGGCGAGGTCGTTAGCGTGACGTCATCAGGGTGACGTGGGGGTGGCGCTGGGACACCCGAGGGACCCCTGGGGACATCGGTGACACCCTGGGGGACATTGGGGACACCTTGGGGGTGGCACTGGGACACCCGAGGGACCCCTGGGGACACGAGTGGCACCTCTGGGGGACCTTGGGGACACTGGTGACACATCTGGGGGTGGCACAGAGACACTGGGGGCACCCTGGGGACACCCAGGGACATCACAGGGACATGGGGACACTCGGGGTGGCACTGGGACACAGCCGGGGACACCTTGGGGACACTGGGGACACCCAAGGGACCTTGGGGACACCCTGGGGACACCAAGGGACCCCTGGGGACATTGGGGACACCAGAGGGACACACAGGGACATGGGGACGTTGTGGGGACATCGGTGACACCGTGGGGGTGGCACTGGGACACCCAAGGGACCCCTGGGGACATTGGGGACACCAGAGGGACACACAGGGACATGGGGACGTTGTGGGGACATCGGTGACACCGTGGGGGTGGCACTGGGACAGAACCGGGGACATTGATGGGGACGTGGGGACGTCGGGGACACGCAAGGACACCACAGGGACAGGGGTGGCACCTCTGGGGACGCCCTGGGGACATCGGTGACACCCTTGGGACACACCCAGGACACCCCTGGGGACACGAGTGGCACCTTGGGGACATCATTGACACCCCTGGGGACATCGTGGGGACACCAGTGGCACCTTGGGGACACTGGGGACACCCTTGGGACACACCCAGGGGCACCCACGGGGACACTGGGGACACCTTGGGGACACGAGTGGCACCTCTGGGGACACCCTGGGGACATCGGTGACACCCTTGGGACACACCCAGGGCCACCCGTGGGGACATCGGGGACACCTTGGGGACACGAGTGGCACCTCTGGGGACACCACAGTGACACCACAGGGACATTGGGGACACCTTGGGGACATCATTGACACCCTTGGGGACACACAGGGACACTCTGGGGGTGGCACTGGGACACCCGAGGGACACACAGGGACAGGGGTGGCACCTCTGGGGACACCTTGGGGACACGAGTGGCACCTTGGGGACATCAGTGACACCCACGGGGACACTGGGGACACCTTGGGGACACTGGTGACACCTCTGGGGGTGGCACAGGGACACTGGGGACACCTTGGGGACATTGGGGACACCCCGGGGGTGGCACTGGGGCACTTGAGGGACCCTTGGGGACCTTGGTGACACCTCGGGGACACCGGGAACACCTCTGGGGACATCACAGGGACATGGGGACACTGTGGGGACAGCGGGGACACCCTTGGGACACGCCCAGGGACACCCACGGGGACATTGGGGACATTCTGGGGACACCTCTGGGGACACGAGTGGCACCTTGGGGACACCAGTGACACCCTTGGGGACATGGGGACACCGTGGGGACATTGGTGGCACCTTGGGGACACCACAGGGACACACCCGGGGACATTGGGGACACCCGAGGGACCCTTGGGGACATTGGGGACCCCACAGTGGCACCTCTGGGGGTGGCACAGAGACACCGGTGACACCTTGGGGACATCGGGGGGCCCCCGAGGGACCCTCGGGGACACGAGTGGCACCTCTGGGGACACCACAGTGACACCACAGGGACATTGGGGACACCTTGGGGACATCATTGACACCCTTGGGGACACACAGGGACACTCTGGGGGTGGCACTGGGACACCC
>NW_024368519.1:22126-35376 GCF_014805655.1 Passer montanus | reverse complement strand
GGGACACTGGGGACACCTTGGGGACATTGGGACACTCTGGGGGTGGCACTGGGACACCCGAGGGACACACAGGGACAGGGGTGGCACCTCTGGGGACACCTTGGGGACACGAGTGGCACCTTGGGGACATCAGTGACACCCACGGGGACACTGGGGACACCTTGGGGACACGAGTGACATCACAGGGACATTGGGGACACCTTGGGGACATCATTGACACCCTTGGGGACACACAGGGACACTCTGGGGGTGGCACTGGGACACCCAAGGGACCCCTGGGGACATTGGGGACACATTTGGGGACACCTTGGGGACATTGGGGACACCCCGGGGGTGGCACTGGGGCACTTGAGGGACCCTTGGGGACCTTGGTGACACCTCGGGGACACCGGGAACACCTCTGGGGACATCACAGGGACATGGGGACACTGTGGGGACAGCGGGGACACCCTTGGGACACGCCCAGGGACACCCACGGGGACATTGGGGACATTCTGGGGACACCTCTGGGGACACCAGTGGCACCTTGGGGACATCAGTGACACCTTTGGGGACACCTTGGTGACACCCAGGGACACCACAGGGACATGGGGACGCGCTGGGCGTGGCACAGAGACTTTGGGGACACTTTGGGGACACCCAAGGGGCCCCTGGGGACACCCCGGGGGTGGCACTGGGACCTTGGAGACACTTTGGGGACATCAGTGACACCCTTGGGGACATGGGGACACCGTGGGGACATTGGTGGCACCTTGGGGACACCACAGGGACACACCCGGGGACATTGGGGACACCCGAGGGACCCTTGGGGACATTGGGGACCCCACAGTGGCACCTCTGGGGGTGGCACAGAGACACCGGTGACACCTTGGGGACATCGGGGGGCCCCCGAGGGACCCTCGGGGACACGAGTGGCACCTCTGGGGACATTGGGGACACCTCTGGGGGTGGCACTGGGGCACTGGGGACACCTTGGGGACACTGTGGGGACATTGGGGACCCCCACAGGGACACACCCGGGGACATTGGGGACACCCGAGGGACCCTTGGGGACATTGGGGACCCCACAGTGGCACCTCTGGGGGTGGCACAGAGACACCGGTGACACCTTGGGGACATCGGGGGGCCCCCGAGGGACCCTCGGGGACACGAGTGGCACCTCTGGGGACATTGGGGACACCTCTGGGGGTGGCACAGGGGCACTGGGGACACCTTGGGGACACTGTGGGGACATTGGGGACCCCCGAGGGACCCTTGGGGACACCTTGGTGACAGCAGTGACACCTCTGGGGGTGGCACAGGGGCACTGGGGACACCTGAGAGATCTTTGGGGACACGAGTGACACCTCTGGGGACATTGGGGACACCTCTGGGGGTGGCACTGGGGCACTTGGGGACACCTTGGGGACATCGGGGACACCTTGGGGACAGCCCTGGAGACACCCGAGGGACCCTCGGGGACACGAGCGGCACCTTGAGGACACGGGGGACACTCAAGGGACCCCTGGGGACACCCCGGGGTCACTGGGACCCCCTGGTGACCCCTGGTGACCCCTGGTGACCCCTGGTGACCCCTGGTGACCCCTGGTGACCTTTGGGGACACCGGCGCTGGCCCGGGGCCATCCCCGCAGTGGGCGGGGCCTCAGCAGCCGCTCCGCCAATCAGCAGCGCCCGCGCCGCGGTGGGCGTGGCCACGCCGACCGAACCCTTCCCAGCGCCGTGGCGCCAACCAATCACAGCGCGGCCTGGCCGCTGATTGGCCGGGGCGCTCTCTCGCCGGCGCGGATTGGCCGGGGGAGTCTCGCGAGGTTTGGGCCCCTGCTGGAGGCGCGGGCGGCCCCGTGCTCGGCCTCTTCCGGTGCGGCAGCGGCGGCGGCGAGGTGAGGGCGGGAGCGGGGCCGGGAAAAACGGGGCAAAAACGGTTAAAAACGGGCAAAAAACCGGGAAAAAACCGGTGAAACCCGGCCCGGGCTGACCCCGCGCGTGTCCCCGCAGATGCCCGGCGTGACGGTGAAGGACGTGAACCAGCAGGAGTTCGTGAGGGCGCTCGCGGCCTTCCTCAAGAAGTGAGGGGGGACCGGGGGGGCCGGGGAGGGGCTCGCGGGGGTCCTCGGGCGGTGCCGGTCCCGGTTCCGGTTCCTGATCCCGTTCCTAATTCCCGGTTCCGATTCCCGGTCCCGTTGCTAATTCCCGGTTCCGGTTCCGTTTCCCGGTGCCGATCTCGTTACCGGGTCCCGGTTCCGGTTCCGGTTCCCGGTGTCGGTTCCAGTCCCGGCTCTGATTCCCAGTTCCCGGTATCGATCTTTTGTCCCCGGTACCGATCCCCGTTCCTGGCTCTGCTCCCGGTTCCAGTTGGGTCCCGGTACCGATCCCAGTCCCGGTTCTATTCCCGGCTCCGATTCCCGGTCCCGGTTCCGATTCCCAGTTCCCGATATCGATCTCCGGTCCTCGGTACCGATCCCAGTCCCGGTTCTGATCCTGGTACCAATTCCTGCTCCCGCTCCCGGTTCCAGTTCGGTCCCGGTACCGATCCCAGTCCCGGTTCCGGTCCTGATTCCCGGTTCTGGCCCTGGTGCTGAATCCCGGTTCTGGCCCCGGTTCCGTTTCCCATTCCCACTTCGCTTCCGGTTCCATTCCCGGTCCCGGTTCCGGTGCTGTTCCCATTTCCAATTCCCGGTACCAATGCCCGGTTCTGGTCCCGGTTCCCGGTGCCGCTGCCATTCCTGGTCCTGGTCCCGGTCCCGGTCCGGTTCTGGTTCCACTCCTGGTCCTGGTCCCATTCCAGTTCTGGTTCTGGTACCAGTTCCCGGTGCCGCTGCCATTCCTGGTTCTGGTTCCTGGTGCCAGTTCCAGTTCCCTGGTTCCGGTCCAATTCCGGTTCCATTCCCGGTTCTGGTTCTGTTCCCGGTTCTGGTTCCACTCCTGGTCCTGGTTCTGGTCCTGACCGGTCCCAGTCTGGTCCCGGTTCCATTCCCGGTCCTGGTCCTGGTCTGGTTCTGGTTCCATTCCCAGTTCCAGTTCCCCAGTTCCATTTCTGGTCCCGGTTCCACTCCTGGTTCTGGTTCCCGGTGCCAGTTCCCGTTCCCAGTTCCTGGTACCATTCCCGGTCCTGGTCCCGGTCCAATTCCGGTTCCATTCCCAGTTCCAGTTCCATTTACGGTCCGGTTCTGGTTCCACTCCTGGTTCTGGTTCTGGTACCAGTTCCCGGTGCCGCTGCAATTCCCAGTTCCAGCTCACTGTTCCATTCCCGGTTCTGGTCCTGGTTCCGTTCCCAGTTCTGGTTCCATTCCTGGTCCTGGTCCCGGTGGTTCCATTCCCAGTTCCAGTTCCATTTACGGTCCGGTTCTGGTTCCATTCCTGGTTCTGGTTCCCGGTGCCAGTTCCCGTTCCCAGTTCCTGGTACCATTCCCGGTCCTGGTCCCGGTCCAATTCTAGTTCCATTCCCAGTTCCAGTTCCATTTACCGTCCGGTTCTGGTTCCACTCCTGGTCCCAGTCCTGGTTCCCGTTCCCAGTTCCTGGTTCTGGTTCCGTTCCCGGTTCTGGTTCCATTCCTGGTCCCGGTCCCAGTCCCGTTCCCAATTCCCGGTTCTGGTTCCGTTCCCGGTTCTGGTTCCATTCCTGGTCCCGGTTCTGGTTCTGGTACCAGTTCCCGGTGCCGCCGCAATTCCCAGTTCCAGCTCATGCTTCCATTCCCGGTTCTGGTCCTGGTCCGGTTCTGGTTCCATTCCCAGCTCCAGTTCCCCAGTTCCATTTCTGGTCCCGGTTCCATTCCTGGTTCTGGTTCCCGGTACCAGTTCCCGTTCCCAGTTCTGGTTCCATTCCTGGTCCCGGCCCCAGTCCAGTTCCCGGTTCTGGTTCTGGTACCAGTTCCCGGTGCCGCTGCAATTCCCAGTTCCAGCTCACGGTTCCATTCCCGGTACCGGTCCCAGTTCCTGGTTCCATTCCCAGTTCCTGGTGCCATTCCTGGTTCTGGTCCCGGTCCGGTTCTGGTTCCATTCCCGGTACCAGTTCCAGTCTCCGGTTCTGTTCCTGGTCCCGTTCCCAATCCCCGGTCCCGGTTCTGGTCCAGTTCCCTGTTGGGGAAGCTGAAGGTGCCCGACTGGGCCGATGTGGTTCCATTCCCAATTCCCAGTTCCATTCCCAGTTCCTGGTGCCATTCCCGGTTCTGGTCCCGGTTCTGACCCTAGTCCCGGTTCTGGTCCCGGTTCTGACCCCGGTCCCGGTTCCATTCCAGGTCAGGGAAGCTGAAGGTGCCCGACTGGGCCGATGTGGTTCCGTTCCCAATTCCCAGTTCCATTCCCAGTTCCATTTCCAATTCCCGGTTTCTTCCCCAATTCCTGGTTCTGTCCCAGTTCCGGTCCCGGTTCTGTCCCAGTTCCTGATCCCGGTTCTGACCCGGTTCTGGTCCCGTTGCAGGTCGGGGAAGCTGAAGGTGCTGACTGGGCCGATGTGGTTCCGTTCCCAATTCCCAGTTCCATTCCCAGTTCCATTCCCAGTCTCGGTTCCATTCCCAATTCCTGACCCCAGTTCTGACCCCGGTCCCGGTTCTGACCCGGTCCCAGTTCTGACCTGGTTCTGACCCGGTCCCGGTTCTGTCCCGGTTCTGACCCGGTTCTGACGCGGTTCCGGTCCCGTTGCAGGTTGGGGAAGCTGAAGGTGCCCGACTGGGCCGATGTGGTTCCATTTCCAATTCCCAGTTTCTTTCCCAATTCCCAGTTCCATTCCCAGTTCCATTCCCAATTCCTGGTTCCGTTCACTGGTACCGGGTCCCGGTTCTGACGCGGTTCTGGTTGGGGAAGCTGAAGGGGAAGCTGAAGGTGCCCGACTGGGCCGATGTGGTTCCATTTCCAATTCCCAGTTTCTTTCCCAATTCCCAGTTCCATTCCCAGTTCCATTCCCAATTCCCGGTTTCTTCCCCAATTCCTGGTTCCATTCACTGGTACCGGGTCCTGGTTCTGACCCCGGTCCCAGTTCTGACCCGGTTCTGACGCGGTCCCGGTCCCGTTGCAGGTCGGGGAAGCTGAAGGTGCCCGACTGGGCCGACACGGTGAAGCTGGCCAAGCACAAGGAGCTGGCGCCCTACGACGAGAACTGGTTCTACACGCGGGCAGGTGAGAACCGGGCCAGAACCGGGCCAGAACCGGTACCGGGGTCAAACCCCAAGTGGGAACTGGTTCTACACGCGGGCAGGTGAGAGCAGAACCGGGCCAGAACCGGGCCAGAACCGGGCCAGAACCGGTACCAGGGGTCCTGAGCCCCCAGGTGAGCCCGGTACCGGTACCGGGGGTGGCTCCTGTTACCTGGGGGTCTCACCTGTCCCAGGTGTGTCTCACCTGTGCCGTTATCCCTGGGGTCTCTCTGGTTCCCTGGGGGTCTGTCCCATTACCTGGGGGTCTCACCTGTCCCAGGTCTGTCTCACCTGTCCCTTACCTGTCTCACCTGTCCCAGGTGTGTCTCACCTGTGCCGTTATCCCTGGGGTCTCTCTGGTTCCCTGGGGGTCTGTCCCATTACCTGGGGGGTCTCACCTGTCCCAGGTCTGTCTCACCTGTCCCCCCGCAGCCTCCACAGCCCGTCACCTGTACCTGCGGGGCGGGGTCACTGCCATTCCCATTATCCCAGGGGTCTCTCTGGTTTCCTGGGGGTCTCACCTGTCCCAGGTGTGTCTCACCTGTCCCAGGTGTGTCTCACCTGTCTCACCTGTCCCCCTGCAGCCTCCACAGCCTGTCACCTGTACCTGCAGGGCGGGGTCACTCCTGTTCCCCTTATCCCAGGGGTCTCTCTGATTTCCTGGGGGTCTCACCTGTCCCAGGTGTGTCTCACCTGTCCCTCACCTGTCTCACCTGTCCCCCTGCAGCCTCCACAGCCCGTCACCTGTACCTGCGGGGTGGGGCGGGCGTGGGCTCCATGGCCAAGGTCTGGGGGTCTCTCCCGTTATCCCTGGGGGTCTCACCTGTCTCACCTGTCCCCCCGCAGCCTCCACAGCCCGTCACCTGTACCTGCAGGGCGGGGTCACTCCTGTTCCCATTATCCCAGGGGTCTCTCTCGTTATCCCTGGGGGTCTCACCTGTCCCAGGTGTGTCTCCCCTGTCCCCCCGCAGCCTCCACAGCCCGTCACCTGTACCTGCAGGGCGGGGTCACTCCTGTTCCCCTTATCCCAGGGGTCTCTCTCGTTATCCCTGGGGGTCTCTCCTGTCCCAGGTGTGTCTCCCCTGTCCCCCCGCAGCCTCCACAGCCCGTCACCTGTACCTGCAGGGCGGGGTCACTCCTGTTCCCCTTATCCCAGGGGTCTCTCTGGTTTCCTGGGGGTCTCACCTGTCCCAGGTGTGTCCCAGGTGTGTCTCACCTGTGTCTCACCTGTCTCACCTGTCCTCCCTCAGCCTCCACGGCGCGTCACCTGTACCTGCGGGGTGGGGCGGGCGTGGGCTCCATGGCCAAGGTGTACGGCGGCCGGCAGCGCCGCGGCGTCCGGCCCAGCCACTTCAGCCGCGGCTCGGGCGCCGTGGCCAGGGGGTTTTGGGGGTTTTGTGCGAAAAACGGGGGTTTTGGGGTGAAAAACTGTGGTTTTGGGGGTTTTTGGGAGGTTCTGTGGTCCAGAGGGTGCTGGAGGGACTCAGGGTGGTGGAGAAGGACCAGGACGGGTCAGTTTGGGGCTAAAAACGGGGATTTTGGGGGTTTTGTGCGAAAACAGGGGATTTGGGGTGAAAAACGGGGGTTTTGGGGGTGAAAAACAGGGATTTGGGTGATTTTGGGAGGCACTGTGGACCAGAGGGTGCTGCAGGCCCTGGAGGCGCTTAAGGTGGTGGAGAAGGACCAGGACGGGTCAGTCTGGGGCTAAAAACGGGGATTTGGGGGTGAAAAACGGGGATTTTGGGGGTTTTGTGGGAAAAACGGGGGGTTTGGGGTGAAAAACGGGCATTTTGGGGCAGTTTGGGGTGAAAAACAGGGATTTTGGGAGGCTCTGTGGTCCAGAGGGTGCTGCAGGCCCTGGAGACGCTCAAGGTGGTGGAGAAGGACCAGGATGGGTCAGTTTGGGGCTAAAAACGGGGATTTTGGGGTTTTTGTGGGAAAAACGGGGGGTTTGGGGTGGAAAACGGCGATTTGGGGAGTTTTCTGGAAAAAAACTGGGATTTTGGGACTAAAACTGGGGAATTTGGGGTGAAAAATTGGGATTTTGGGGTTTTTGTCTGTTTGGTTTTTGGTCACTTGCCCAGTTTTTACGATTTCTTCCCCATTTTTACCCTTTTTCCCCATTTTTTCCCCGTTTTTCCCCACCCAGGGGCCGGAAGTTGACTCCACAGGGGCAGCGGGACCTGGATCGCATTGCTGGGCAGGTGAGCCCTGGGCTTTTCCAGAATTTTCCCTCAAATTCATCTGAATTTGGGCAATTTTAAACTATTTTCCCTCAAATTCAGCTGAATTTGGGTAATTTTAACCACTTTTCCCTCAAATTTGGTTGAATTTGGGCCAATTTTAACCAATTTTCTCTCAAATTTGGGGAAATTTTAACCAATTTCTCCACATTTTCCCTCAAATTCAGCTGAATTTGGGTAATTTTAACCACTTTTCCCTCAAATTTGGTTGAATTTGGGCCAATTTTCTCTCAAATTTGGGGAAATTTTAACCAATTTCTCCACATTTTCCCTCAAATTCAGCTGAATTTGCGGCAAATTTAACCAATTTCCCCTCAAATTCAAGCAATTTTAACCAATTTCCCCCTATTTTATCTCAAATTTGAGCATTTTAACCAATTTCCCCCTGTTTTATCTCAAATTTGAGCATTTTAACCAATTTCCCCCCATTTTTCCTCTCCAGGTCGCCGCCGCCAGCAAGAAGCACTGAGGGAGCCAATAAATCATTTCCCCCCCAGACTCGAGTGTGTTTTTGAGGAAAAAACGCCCAAAATTGGTTAAATCACCCCAAAATAGCGCCCAGCAACCTAAGGGGGGGAAGCTGAAATGGTGGGAGAAAATTTGGAGTGAAAAGAGCAAAAAATTACAGCGAAAACAGCAGAAAACTGTAAAAAAATGCATTAAAAAGCGCAAAGGTTTTTCAGAAATCGCCCCAAAAATGTCATTTAGGGTTCCCAAAATAAAACAAAATGTCCCAAAATTGTGGGAAAAGTTTTCAAAGGATGACAATTCCATGAAAGGTTTAAAAGAAAAATCCTTATTAGTACAGAATTCCAAAATAAATACGGATTTTTAGTTTGAAATTAGAGGGTTTAGCCCAAATTGGATGTCACACCTGCAGTTGAAAAATAAATTTATTAAACCCCAAATCTTCCTTATTTTGGGGTAGTTTTGATTCCTGGTACCCCCAGCCTCCAATTCCAGCAACTTTGGCAGGAGATAAGTGGAAAAAAAGCAACTTTTGTCCCAAAATGTCAATTTTTAGCAGCAAGTGATGAGTTTTACAGATAAAGGGGCTGAGTCTGGGCTGAAAACAGATTTGGAAAAAGGAATGTGGAGTTTTTTTAGACGTTTTTGTGGGAATTTTGGGTTCAAACCACCTAAAATTGGTGTTTATTCCACTTACCCTCATTCTGTCCTTGCTTCCATCGCTGTCCTGGGAGACTCCAGCATTGGAAAAAGGAAATAATTTCCCCTTTTCCCTTAATTTCACCTCATGAAATGTGCTTTTATTTCAGAAAACATTGTTTTCCCCTCAGAAAATCAGGGTTTTCCCCAGAAACCTGTGATTACAAAATCAGAATTCGTCCCGAAAAAAAGTTTTCCCTCAGAAAAAAAGATTTGAAAAGGAAATAATTTCCCCTTTTCCCTTAATTTCACCTCATGAAATGTGCTTTTATTTCAGAAAACATTGTTTTCCCCTCAGAAAATCAGGGTTTTCCCCAGAAACCTGTGATTTTTACCTTACAAAATCAGAATTCGTCCCGAAAAAAAGTTTTCCCTCAGAAAAAAAGATTTGCCTCAGAAAACGAAGGTTTTCCATTTAAAAAGAATTCTGGCCCCAAAACCGGTGATTTTTACCTCACTGAATCACTGAAAATGAGGTTTTGTCTCGGGAAAAAAGACAAGTTTACCTCAGAAAACGAAGGTTTTCCATTAAAAAATACCTGGACCCAAAACCAGTGACTTTTATCTCACTGAATCACTGAAAATGAGGTTTTCTCTCGGGAAAAAAGATAGGTTTACCTCAGAAAACGACGGTTTTCCATTCAAAAAGACCCTCTGGCCCCAAAACAGGTGATTTTTACCTCAGAAATCCAAATTTTTACCTCAGAAAAAGATTTTTTCCCCTAAAAAGCGCAAAGGTTTTTCAGAAATCGCCCCAAAAATGTCATTTAGGGTTCCCAAAATAAAACAAAATGTCCCAAAATTGTGGGAAAAGTTTTCAAAGGATGACAATTCCATGAAAGGTTTAAAAGAAAAATCCTTATTAGTACAGAATTCCAAAATAAATACGGATTTTTAGTTTGAAATTAGAGGGTTTAGCCCAAATTGGATGTCACACCTGCAGTTGAAAAATAAATTTATTAAACCCCAAATCTTCCTTATTTTGGGGTAGTTTTGATTCCTGGTACCCCCAGCCTCCAATTCCAGCAACTTTGGCAGGAGATAAGTGGAAAAAAAGCAACTTTTGTCCCAAAATGTCAATTTTTAGCAGCAAGTGATGAGTTTTACAGATAAAGGGGCTGAGTCTGGGCTGAAAACAGATTTGGAAAAAGGAATGTGGAGTTTTTTTAGACGTTTTTGTGGGAATTTTGGGTTCAAACCACCTAAAATTGGTGTTTATTCCACTTACCCTCATTCTGTCCTTGCTTCCATCGCTGTCCTGGGAGACTCCAGCATTGGAAAAAGGAAATAATTTCCCCTTTTCCCTTAATTTCACCTCATGAAATGTGCTTTTATTTCAGAAAACATTGTTTTCCCCTCAGAAAATCAGGGTTTTCCCCAGAAACCTGTGATTTTTACCTTACAAAATCAGAATTCTGCCTGAAAAAAAAAAATTCCCTCAGAAAAATAGATTTGCCTCAGGAAATGATGGTTTTCAGTAAAACACCTGTCCCCAAAACTGGTGATTTTCACCTCACTGAATCAGTGAAAATGAGGTTTTCTCTCAGAAAAAAAGAGATGTTTTCCTCAGAAAACGACGGTTTTCCACAAAAAAAACCCTGGCCCCAAAACCGGTGATTTTTACCTCACTGAATCACTGAAAATGAGGTTTTCTCTCGGGAAAAAAGATATGTTTACCTCAGAAAACGAAGGTTTTCCATTTAAAAACACCTTCTGGCGCTAAACCCGATGATTTTTACCTCAGAAATCCAAATTTGTACCTCAGAAAAAGATTTTTCCCCTCGCGGAGCGGCGGCTCCCCTCAGGGACTGCGGCGAGGGGGCGGGGCCGAGGGGCGAACGGCGGGCTCTGATTGGTGGGCGCGGCGGGAGGGGGCGTGGCCGCGCAAAGGGCGGGAAAAGCGCTGAGGGAGCCGCAGGGCCGCGGCCGCCATTTTGTCCGCGGCGCCTCAGGAGGAGGCGGCGGCGGCTCCGGGAGCGGCTTTGAGCGGCTCACTGAATCACTGAAAATGAGGTTTTCTCTCGGGAAAAAAGATAGGTTTACCTCAGAAAACGACGGTTTTCCATTCAAAAAGACCCTCTGGCCCCAAAACAGGTGATTTTTACCTCAGAAATCCAAATTTTTACCTCAGAAAAAGATTTTTTCCCCTCGCGGAGCGGCGGCTCCCCTCAGGGACTGCGGCGAGGGGGCGGGGCCGAGGGGCGAACGGCGGGCTCTGATTGGTGGGCGCGGCGGGAGGGGGCGTGGCCGCGCAAAGGGCGGGAAAAGCGCTGAGGGAGCCGCAGGGCCGCGGCCGCCATTTTGTCCGCGGCGCCTCAGGAGGAGGCGGCGGCGGCTCCGGGAGCGGCTTTGAGCGGCAAATCCCCGTTCCTGCCGCCGCCCGCCCGCCCTGCCACACCGCTGGGCATCGCCGCTACGCGCTCCGGGCGTCCTGGCAGCGGTTTGAGCACGCCCCGGGTGGGTTTGCCCTCAGGATGTGGGTGAGAGCCCGCGCCCGCCCTGTGGTGCGCGGCTGCGGCTTGAGGCCGTCAGCGCTTCCCTCACGGAGGTGTCACCGCCTCAAAGGTGTCACCGCCTCAAAGGTGTCACCGCCTCAAAGGTGTCACCGCCTCAAAGGTGTCACCACCTTCCACCCAAGCCTCGGGCGGCGGCCGGGCCGGTTGTGCCGCTCCCGCCCTGTTCCCTCAGCCGGGATCCCCTCAGGGCAAAGGGCGCGTTCATCTTCATCATTTTCATCATCACCATCATCATCCTCTGCTGTTCTTCCAATGTCATCCGCCAAAGAGCTCCGGGAGAGACTCAGCTCATCCCCACCGCGGAATTCGGCAGTAAAAATGCAGAAATTGGAGGTGGAGTGGTTTTGTGTCTTGTCCCCAGCACTTCAGTCCCTGCGTCCCCCAAACCCCTCGATTTTAACCCAAATTTGGCCCTGTTTATTCCACATTTGGCCCCGTTTATTCCCATTTTATATCCATTTTTGTTCTATTTAGCCTAAATTTGGCCCCGTTTAGCCCCATTTTAACCATTTAAGTTGTGTATCAGTCATGTCTTGGCAATTCCAGCCATGTCTTGGCCCATTTTTGCCCAAATTTGTTCCCATTTTTGCCCAAATTTGTTCCCATTTTGCCCAAATTTGTTCCCATTTCCCCCTAATTTCCTCCTTGCTTAGCCCCAGTTTAATTTAATTCACTCCCATTCTGGCCATTTCAGCCCCTTTTTGTCTCTGGCCCTGTTTTTGTTGTGCTTTGTCCCATTTTCCCCATTTTTAGCCTCATTTTGTCCCTTTTAGCCCCGCTCTGACGCCCTTTAGCCCCCTTTTGACCACTTTATTCCCATTTTATTCCCATTTTATCCCCTTTTCCCCCATTTTATCCTCTTTCCCCCCATTTTATCCCCCTTTCCCCCCATTTTATCCCCCTTTTTCCACATTTTATCCCCCTTTTTCCCCAAAAAAAAACCGGCTCTGAAAACCCCCCAAAAATCGGCAAAAAAATCCCAAAAATTTCTAAATAAAATCCCTAAAGATCCTGACCCCACTCGCGACCCCTCCCCAAATTCCCCGGGCCCCAGAAAAGCCCCCAGACCCAAAAAAAAAACCGGCTCTGAAAACCCCCCAAAAATCGGCAAAAAAACCCCAAAAAATCGGCAAAAAATTTTTAAAAAATTCCCTAAAATTCTGACCCCTCTCGCGACCCCTCCCCAAATTCCCTGAACCCTACAAAAAGCCCCCAGACCCAAAAAACCCCGCGGTCTTAAAAACCCCTTAAAATTGGCAAAAAAAAATCCCCAAAAAATCCTAAAAATTCGCAAAAAAATCCCCAAAAATCTCCACGGTTGCGACCCCTCCCCAAATTCCCGGGGCCCCCGGAAACCCCCAGACCCAAAAAAACCCGGCCCGAAAAAAACCCCAAAAAAATCGGCAAAAAAATCCCCAAAAATCGGCAAAAAATCGCAAAAAAATCCTAGAAAAAATAACAAAAAAATCTAAAATAATTCCCGACCCCTCCCCAAGTTCCCGGGGCCCCCGGAACCCCCAGACCCAAAAAAACCCGGCCCGAAAAAAACCCCAAAAAAATCGGCAAAAAAATCCCCAAAAATCGGCAAAAAATCGCAAAAAAATCCTAGAAAAAATAACAAAAAAATCTAAAATAATTCCCGACCCCTCCCCAAGTTCCCGGGGCCCCCGGAACCCCCAGACCCAAAAAAACCCGGCCCGAAAAAAACCCCAAAAAAATCGGCAAAAAAATCCCCAAAAATCGGCAAAAAATCGCAAAAAAATCCTAGAAAAAATAACAAAAAAATCTAAAATAATTCCCGACCCCTCCCCAAATTCCCGGGGCCCCCGGAACCCCCAGACCCAAAAAAACCCGGCCCTGAAAAACCCCCCAAAAATCGGCAAAAAAATCCCCAAAAAATCGGCAAAAAATCGCAAAAATTTCTAAATAAAATCCCTAAAAATCCTGACCCCACTCGCGACCCCTCCCCAAATTCCCCGGGCCCCAGAAAAGCCCCCAGACCCAAAAAAAAAAGGCTCTGAAAACCCCCCAAAAATCGGCAAAAAAATCCCAAAAATTTCTAAATAAAATCCCTAAAGATCCTGACCCCACTCGCGACCCCTCCCCAAATTCCCCGGGCCCCAGAAAAGCCCCCAGACCCAAAAAAAAAAGGCTCTCTGAAAACCCCCCAAAAATCGGTAAAAAAACCCAAAAA
>NW_024368519.1:14918-21971 GCF_014805655.1 Passer montanus | reverse complement strand
GTGTCACCAACCCCCCCTGGGTGTCACCTCAGTGTCACCGTCACCCCCTCAGTGCCACCCCCCCATTGTCACCTCGGTGTCACCCCCCCCGGCGTTGTCACGGCAACCTGAGGGACACTCGGTGCCACCCCGGGGTGTCCCTGTCCCCGTCCCTGTCCCTGTCCCTGTCCCCGTCCCTGTCCCTGTCCCAGTGTCCTCTCCTGTCCCCGAGGTGCCACCGGCGCTCCCGGGGACCCCCGATGACGTCACCGCTGTCCCCAGCCCCCGCTGGTGTCACTGTCCCTCTGTCCCCTGTCCCTGTGTCAGATTGTCCCTCTGTCCCCAGTGCCACCCCCCCGGTGTCCCCGGTGTCCCCAAGCCCCGGCCTGGCTGTCCCCAGGACGGTGTCACCCATGTCCCCAATGTCCCCAGCCCCTGTCCCCCTGTCCCCCTGTCCCTGTGTCCCTCTGTCCCTGTGTCACCCCCTGTCCCCTTTTGTCCCTTCTGTCCCTGTGTCACATTGTCCCCCTGTCCCTCTGTCCCAATGTCCCTCTGTCCCCCTGTCCCCAAACCTCGGTGTTGTCACTGTCCCTCTGTCCTGGTGTCCCTGTGTCACATTGTCCCTTGTCACCCTGTGTCCCCTGTGACCCTGTCACCCTGTCCCCCTGTCCCTGTGTCCCTCTGTCCCTGTGTCACATTGTCCCCCTGTCCCTCTGTCCCCCTGTCCCTCTGTCCCTGTGTCCCTCTGTCCCTGTGTCACCCCCTGTCCCCCTTTGTCCCCGCTGTCCCTCTGTCACATTGTCCCGTGTCACCTCTGTCCCCTTTTGTCCCCTCTGTCCCCCTGTCCCTCTGTCCCCCTGTCCCTCTGTCCCTGTGTCACATTGTCCCCCTGTCCCCCTGTCCCTCTGTCCCAGTGTCCCCAAGCCCCGGTGCTGTCACTGTCCCCGGTGCCACTGTCCTGATGTCCCCTGTCCCTTTTTGTCCCCCTTTGTCCCCCCTGTCCCTGTGTCACCTGTCACTGTGTCATCGTGTGTCACTGTGTCCCTGTGTCACTGTGTCCCCAGTGTCCCCAGTGTCACCTGTGTCACCGTGTGTCACCCTGTCCCTGTGTCACCCTGTGTCACCGTGTCCTCAGTGTGTCACCCTGTGTCACCCTGTCACCCGTGTCACCGTGTCCTCTGGCCCCTGTCCCTGTGTCCCCTGTCACTGTGTCCCCTCTGTCACCCTGTGTGACCGTGTCCCCAGTGTCCCCAGTGTCACCCTGTCCCTCTATCACCCTGTGCCACCCTGTCACCTGTGTCACCGTGTCCTCTGGCCCCTGTCCCTGTGTCCCCTGTCACTGTGTCCCCTCTGTCACCCTGTGTGACCGTGTCCCCAGTGTCCCCAGTGTCACCCTGTCCCTCTATCACCCTGTGCCACCCTGTCACCTGTGTCACCGTGTCCTCTGGCCCCTGTCCCTGTGTCACCCTGTCCCGTGTCACTGTGTGTCACTGTGTCCCATTGTCCCTTGTCACCCTGTCCTGTGTCACCTGTGTGACCCCCTGGGTGTCCCCTGTGTCACCCTGTCCCGTGTCACCCTGTGTCACCTTGTCACTGTGTCACCCTGTCCTCTGTCTCACCCTGTGTCACCTGTGTCACTGTGTGTCACCCTGTCCCTCTATCACCCTGTGTGACCGTGTCCCCAGTGTGCCACCCTGTCACCCATGTCACCGTGTCCTCTGTCCCCTGTCACTGTGTCACCCTGTCCCGTGTCACCCTGTGTCACCTTGTCACCGTGTCACCTTGTCCTCTGTCCCCCTGTCCTCTGTGTCACCCTGTGTCACCCTGTGTCACCTTGTCACCGTGTCACCTGTCACCTGTGTCACTGTGTGTCACCCTGTCCCTCTATCACCCTGTGTGACCGTGTCCCCAGTGTGCCACCCTGTCACCCATGTCACCGTGTCCTCTGTCCCCTGTCACTGTGTCACCCTGTGTCACATTGTCCCGTGTCCCCAGTGTCACCTGTGTCACTGTGTGTCACCCTGTCCCTGTATCACCCTGTGTCACCCTGTGTCACCGTGTCACCCTGTCCTCTGTCACTTGTGTGACCCCCTGGGTGTCCCCTGTGTCACCCTGTCACCTGTGTCACCCTGTGTCACCTGTCACTGTGTCACTGTATCCTCCTGTCCCCTGTGTCACCCTGTCCTGTGTCCTTCTGTCCCCTGTCACCTTGTCACCCTGTCCTATGCCACCCTGTGTCACCCTGTCCCGTGTCACTGTGTGTCACTGTGTCACATTGTGCCTTGTCACCCAGTGCCACCCTGTGTCACCCTGTCCCGTGTCACTGTGTGTCACCGTGTGCCACTCCTGTGTCACCCTGTCCCGTGTCACTCTGTGTCACCTCTGTGACCCCTGGGTGTCACCTGGGTGTCCCCTGTGTCACCCTGTCCCCTGTCACCGTGTTCTGTGTCATCCTGTGTCACAGTGTCACCCTGTCCCGTGTCCCCTGTGTCACCCTGTGTCACCGTGTCCCTGTCCCTGTCCCTGTCCCTGTCCCCCGGCTGTCCCCCGAGGTGACCCCGTGGTGTCCCCATCCCGTGGTGACCTGTCCCTGTCCCCTGTCACCTGTGTGTCACCTGTGTGTCACGTGTGTCCCCTGTGTGTCACCTGTGTCACCTGTGTCACCTGGGTGACCCCTGGGTGTCCCCAATGTCCCCAGGGCAGTCCCAGGAGGTGCAGGCCGAGAATGTCACTGTCCTGGAGGGCGGCACAGCGGAGATCACGTGTCACTGTGTGTGTCACGTGTGTGTCACGTGTGTTACGTGTGTCCCTGTGTGTCCCCAGGGCAGTCCCAGGAGGTGCAGGCCGAGAATGTCACTGTCCTGGAGGGCGGCACAGCGGAGATCACGTGTCACTGTGTGTGTCACGTGTGTGTCACGTGTGTCACGTGTGTCACGTGTGTCCCCAGGGCAGTCCCAGGAGGTCCAAGCCGAGAACGTGACCGTGCTCGAGGGCGGCACCGCAGAGATCACGTGTCACTGTGTGTCACTGTGTGTGTCACGTGTGTCACATGTGTCACGTGTGTCCCCAGGGCAGTCCCAGGAGGGGCAGGCCGAGAACGTGACCGTGCTCGAGAGGGCGGCCGCAGAGATCACGTGTCACTGTGTGTGTCACGTGTGTCACTGTGTGTGTCACATGTGTCACACGTGTCCCCTGTGTGTCCCCAGGGCAGTCCCAGGAGGTGCAGGCCGAGAACGTGACCGTGCTCGAGGGCGGCACCGCAGAGATCACGTGTCACCTGCACAGGTACGACGGCTCCATCGTGGTGATCCAGAACCCGGCCCGGCAGACGCTGTTCTTCAACGGCACCCGCGGTGAGGGACAGCGGGGACAGCGGGGGGACAGCGGGGACACTGCGGGGACATTGGGGGAAAAACGGGGGAAAAACGGGGAAAAAATGGAGAAATTTGGGGGAAAAAATGGAGAAATTTGGGCAAAAAATGGAGGAAAATTGGGGGGAAAATGGGATTGGGGTACCCTGGGGGGACTTTGGGGACATTTGGGGGGACATCAGGGACTTTGGGGGAAAAATGGGGAAAAACAGGGGAAAAATGGACAAATTTGGGAGAAAAAATGGGGAAAATTGGAGAAAAATGGAGGAAAATTGGGGGGAAAATGAGATTTGGGGACACTGGGGACACTTGGGGACACCGGGGGGATTGGGGAAAAATGGGGAAAATTGGGGAAAAAATGGGGAAAATTGGAGAAAAAAATGCAGAAAAATGGAGAAATTTGGGAGAAAAATGGAGAAATTTGGGAGAAAAAATGGAGGAAAATTGGGGGGGAAATGAGATTTGGGGACATTGGGGACACTTGGGGACATTGGGGGGACAGCGGGGACATTGGGGACTTTGAGGGAAAAAATGGGGAAAAACGGGGAAAAAATGGAGAAATTTGGGAGAAAAAATGGGGAAAATTGGAGAAAAAATGGGGAAATTTGGAAGAAAAAATGGGGAAATTTGGGAGAAAAATGGAGGAAAATTCAAGAAAAAAAAGGGACATTGGGGGAAAATGGAAAAATTTGGGGAACAATTGGGGAAAATTGGATTTGGGGACCCTTGGGGACACTGGGGAGATTGGGGACATCGGGGAAAAATGGGGAAAATTGGGGGGAAAATGGAGGAAAATTGGGGGGAAAATGAGATTTGGGGACACTGGGGGGATTGGGGACTTTGAGTGAGTGACCCCATGACCCCGTGGTGACCCCGTGGGTGACACCATGACCCCGTGGGTGACACAGTGACCCCGTGGGTGACCCCGTGACCCCGTGGTGACCCCGTGACCCGTCCCCTGTCCCCAGCCCTGAAGGACGAGCGCTTCGAGCTGGGGGTGGCACTGTGGGGTCAGTGTGTGTCTGTGTGACCCATGGGTGGCACTGTGACCCCGTGGTGACCCCGTGGGTGACCCCGTGACCCCTGTCCCCAGCCCTGAAGGACGAGCGCTTCGAGCTGGCCGAGTTCAGCCGGCGCCGGCTGCGGCTGCGCCTGGCGCGCGCCCGCCTGGAGGACGAGGGCGGCTACTTCTGCCAGCTGTACGCCGACGACACGCACCACCAGATCGCCACGCTCACCGTGCTGGGTACGGGGCACCTGGGCACACCTGGGCACACACCTGGGGGCACCGGGGAGGGGAAAAACAAAAAAAACTGCGCCGAAATCGGGTGAGAAATGGGTACCTGGGCACACCTGGGCGCCCCTGGGGGCACCACCAGATCGCCACGCTCACCGTGCTGGGTACGGGGCACCGGGGGGCACCGGGGAGGGGAAAAATAAAAAAAACTGGGCGAAAATCGGGTGAAAAGGGGGGCACCTGGGGGGTTTGGGGTTACCTGGGCACACCTGGGCACACCTGGGGCACCACCAGATCGCCACAATCACCGTGCTGGGTATGCCAGGCACAGCTGGCACAGCTGGGAGGGGAAAAACAAAAAAAACTGCACGGAAATCGGGTGAAATTTGGGCGAGAAATGGGGATTTTGGGGGGTTTGGGGTTACCTGGGCACACCTGGGGACACACCTGGGGGCTCCTGGGGGCACCTGGGCACAGCTGGGAGGGGAAAAACAAAAAAAACTGCACCGAAATCGGGTGAAAAATGGGGATTTTGGGGGGTTTGGGGTTACCTGGGCACACCTGGGGGCAGGTGGGAGCGGATAAAGGAAGGCAACTGGGTGAAATTTGGGTGAAAAATGGGGGTTTTGGGCTCACCCGTCTCACCTGTCCCTGTCTCACCTGTCTCTCACCTGTCTCACCTGTCTCTCACCTGTCTCACCTTGATCTCACCTGTCTCACCTGTCTCACCTGTTGATCTCACCTGTCTCTCACCTGTCTCTCACCTGTCTCACCTGTCTCACCTGTCTCACCTGTCTCACCTGTCTCACCTGTCTCACCTGTCTCACCTGTCTCACCTGTCTCACCTGTCTCACCTGTCTCACCTGTCTCACCTGTCTCACCTGTTGATCTCACCTGTCTCACCTGTCTCACCTGTTGATCTCACCTGTCTCTCACCTGTCTCACCTGTCTCACCTCACCTGTCTCACCTCACCTGTCTCACCTGCCCAGTGCCCCCCGAGCCCCCGCTGGTCGAGGCGGCGGCGCTGGCGGTGGAGGGGGAGGAGCTGGAGCTCACCTGCCTGGTGCCCCGGGCACGGCCCCCGGCCACGCTGCGCTGGTTCCGCGACCGCCGCGAGCTGCCAGGTGAGCGCGGGTGGGACACACCTGGGGCACACCTGGGGCAGGTACAGCACACCTGGGACACACCTGGACACACCTGGGACACACCTGGGACACACCTGGGGCACACCTGGGGATGGGTGTGACACACCTGGGACAGGTACAGCACACCTGGGACACACCTGGGGATGGGTGTGACACACCTGGGACACACCTGGGGCAGGTACAGCAGTCCTGGGGCAGGTACAGCAGTCCTGGGGCAGGTATAACACACGTGGGACAGGTATGACACACTTGGGGTTACCTGGGCACACCTGGGGGGGTTACCTGTGCTCACCTGTCTCACCTGTGCACACCTGGGGTTACCTGTGCTCACCTGAGGGGGTTACCTGCGGTTACCTGAGCACACCTGTGCACACCTGTCTCACCTGCAGGGCGCAGCAGCCTGCGGCAGGACAGGAAGGTGTTCTGGCAGCGCTCGGTGCTGCACACCTGGGGTTACCTGGGCACACCTGGGGTTACCTGTCTCACCTGTCTCACCTGAGGGGTTACCTGTCTCACCTGCAGGGCGCAGCAGCCTGCGGCAGGACGGGAAGGTGTTCTGGCAGCGCTCGGTGCTGCACACCTGGGGTTACCTGGGCACACCTGGGCACACCTGGGGGGTTACCTGTCTCACCTGAGGGGTTACCTGTCTCACCTGTCCCCCCGCAGGGCGCAGCAGCCTGCGGCAGGACGGGAAGGTGTTCTGGCAGCGCTCGG
Organism: Passer montanus; assembly: GCF_014805655.1. NCBI lineage: Eukaryota > Metazoa > Chordata > Aves > Passeriformes > Passeridae > Passer > Passer montanus. The sequence goes on along the minus strand of NW_024368519.1, from coordinate 15,524 downwards.
TGCTGCACACCTGGGGTTACCTGGGGGTTACCTGTCACACCTGTCTCACCTGTGCACACCTGTGTACCTGCAGGGCGCAGCAGCCTCCGCCAGGAGGGGAAGGTGTTCTGGCAGCGCTCGGTGCTGCGCCTGCGGCACACCTGGGGTTACCTGGGCACACCTGGGCACACCTGGGGGCACACCTGAGGGGTTACCTGTGTACCTGCAGGGCGCAGCAGCCTGCGGCAGGACGGGAAGGTGTTCTGGCAGCGCTCGGTGCTGCACACCTGGGGTTACCTGTGCTCACCTGGGGTTACCTGTGCTCACCTGAGGGGTTACCTGTGCACACCTGGGGGGTTACCTGTGCTCACCTGTGCACACCTGTCCCCCCACAGGGCGCAGCAGCCTGCGGCAGGAGGGGAAGGTGTTCTGGCAGCGCTCGGTGCTGCGCCTGCGGCCGGAGCGCCGCGACCACGGCGCCATCGTCACCTGCGAGGCCACGAACCCCGCCCTGGGGCGGGGCCAGCGCCGCCTCACCCAGTACCAGCTGGACGTGCAGTGTGAGCACTGGGGGGACTGGGATATACTGGGATATACTGGGATATACTGGGATATACTGGGGGGGGC
>NW_024368519.1:13025-14822 GCF_014805655.1 Passer montanus | reverse complement strand
TCCATACTGGTCTGTACTGGTCCATACTGGTCTGTACTGGTCCATACTGGTCTGTACTGGTCCATACTGGTCTGTACTGGTCCGTACTGGTCCGTACTGGTTTATACTGGTCTGTACTGTGGTCTCCGCCCTGCAGACCCCCCCTCGGCGCGGATCCTGCCCTCGCAGAGCGTGCTGCGCCAGGGCGACACGCTGGTGCTCACCTGCGCCGCCAACGGCAACCCGCGGTGAGACAGCACACCTGGGATACCTGGGGATACCTGGGGTACCTGAGATACACCTGGGCACACCTGGGGATACCTGGGCACTGACATAACACACCTGGGCACAGCTGGGCACACCTGAGATACACCTGGGCACAGCTGGGATACACCTGAGATACACCTGGGGGCACCTGGGGGCACCTGAGATACACCTGGGGTACACCTGGGGACACCTGGGCACACCTGGGGTACACCTGGGCACAGCTGGGGATACCTGAGGGCACCTGAGATACACCTGGGGATACCTGGGGTACCTGGGGACACCTGGGGATACCTGGGGTACACCTGGGGGGGTATAACACACCTGGGCACAGGTATCACACACCTGGGGATACCTGAGATACACCTGGGCACACCTGAGATACACCTGAGATACACCTGGGCACAGCTGGGCACACCTGGGGGGGTATAACACACCCGGGCACAGGTATCACACACCTGGGGATACCTGAGATACACCTGGGCACACCTGAGATACACCTGAGATACACCTGGGCACAGCTGGGCACACCTGGGGGGGTATAACACACCCGGGCACAGGTATCACACACCTGGGGATACCTGAGATACACCTGGGCACACCTGAGATACACCTGAGATACACCTGGGCACAGGTATAACACACCTGGGCACAGCTGGGCACACCTGGGGGGGTATAACACACCTGGGCACACGCTGGTGCTCACCTGCGCTGCCAACGGCAACCCGCGGTGAGAGAGCACACCTGGGCACCCCTGGGGGCACCTGGGCACAGCTGAGATACACCTGGGGGGGTATAACACACCTGAGCACAGGTATCACACACCTGGGATACACCTGGGCACTGACATAACACACCTGGGGATACCTAGGATACACCTGGGCACACACCTGGGGTCTCACCTGTGCCCCCTGGCAGCCCCACGGAGCTGTCCTGGAGCCGCGGGAACAACACCTGGGCACACCTGGGGGCACCAGTGACACACCTGGGGCACACCTGGGGGGGTTCTGACACACCTGGGCACCCCTGGTGACACACCTGTCCCTGGCAGCCCCACGGAGGTGTCGAGGAGCCGCGGGAACAACACCTGGGCACACCTGGGGGCACCAGTGACACACCTGGGGCACACCTGGGGGGGTTCTGACACACCTGGGCACACCTGGTGACACACCTGTCCCTGGCAGCCCCACGGAGGTGTCGTGGAGCCGCGGGAACAACACCTGGGCACACCTGGGGGTGGCTGTGGGCACACCTGGGGTTCCCTGTGCTCACCTGTGCCCACCTGTGTGCCCCCAGCCCCACGGAGGTGTCGTGGAGCCGCGGGAACGAGTCGCTGCCGGCGCGGGCGCGCGCCGAGGGCGAGCGGCTGACGCTGCCGGCGCTGGCGCCGCAGGACAACGGCACCTACACCTGCCAGGTGGGCAACGCCCACGGCCGCGCCCACGACACCTACGTGCTGGTGGTGTACGGTGAGCACCGGGGGGCACCTGGGGGCACCTGGGGGCACCTGGGGGGGCTGGGGGGCACCTGGGCACACCTGGGCACACCTGGGCA
>NW_024368519.1:8036-12848 GCF_014805655.1 Passer montanus | reverse complement strand
GGGCGTGGTCTGGAGAACGGGGGGTGGGGGGATCGGGGTGGGCGTGGCCGGGGTGGGGTGGGCGTGGCCGGGGAGGGGTGGGCGTGGCCCCCAATCCTGTTTTCCCCCGATTTTTCCCCGAGAATTCCCCATTTTTCCCCACAAATGTCCCCAAATCCCATTTTTCCCCCTAAATCCCCCAATTTCCCGCCCAAATTTCCTCATTTCTCCCTAAATTCCCCCATTTTCCCCCTCATTTTTCCTCAATTTTCCTCATTTTTCCTCAATTTTCCTCATTTTTCCTCAATTTTCCTCATTTTTCCTCAATTTTCCTCATTTTTCCCCTGTTTTTTTCCCCAAATGTTGCTGTTTTTTCACATTTCCCCCCAATTTTCCCAAAATCCCGGTTTTTCTCCCCAAACCAGGCTCGTACCTGACGCACGAGGCCATTTCCCATGATTTCTCCCCATTTTTCCTTTTTTATTCCCATTTTTCTCCATTTTTTCCCCGTTTTTTCCCCAATTTTTGCTGTTTTTCCCCCAATTTTTGCCGTTTTTTCGCAGTTTTTTCCCATTTTTTCCCAATTTTCCCAATTTCCCATGTTTTCCCCGTAAACCAGGCTCGTACCTGACGCACGAGGCCATTTCTCCCCCATTTCCCTCTCACTTTCCTCATTTTCCCCCCGTTTTTCCCCAATTTTTGCCGTTTTTTCCCCGTTTTTTCCCCATTTTTCCCCATTTTTCCCAAAATCCCGGTTTTTCTCCCCAAATCTCAGGCTCGTACCTGACGCACGAGGCCATTTCCCCCCATTTCCCTCTCACTTTCCCCATTTTTCCCCCTTTTTTTCCCCATTTTTCCCCATTTCTCCCCCATTTCCCCCCAATTTTTGCCGTTTTTTCCCATTTTTTCACAATTTTCCCAAAATCTCCATTTTTCTCCCCAAACCAGGCTCGTACCTGACGCATGAGGCCATTTCTCCCCCATTTTCCCTGCTTTATCCCCATTTTTCCCCATTTTTTCCCCAATTTTTGCCGTTTTTTCACCAATTTTCCCCGTTTTTTCCCATTTTTTCCCAATTTTCCCAAAATCCCGTGTTTTCTCCCCAAACCAGGCTCGTGCCTGACGCATGAGGCCATTTCTCCCCCATTTCCCATCACTTCCCCCCATTTCCCTCTCCCTTTCCCCATTTTCCCCCCGTTTTTCCCCCAATTTTTGCCGTTTTTTCCCCGTTTTTTCCCCATTTTTCCCCGTTTTTCCCAAAATCCCGTGTTTTCTCCCCAAACCAGGCTCGTACCTGACGCACTGGAGGAGGGGCTGGCGGAGGCGCGGGGTGGGCGGGGCCAGGCCAGGCCACGCCCCCCGGGGGCGTGGCTGTAAATAACCTTTTAACACCTTTGATACCAGAGAATAAAAACACCCGGTTCGTACTGGGACGGACTGGGACGGACTGGGGGGCTGGGAGGGGGGTGGGGCACTGGTTTGGACTGGTTTGGACTGGGAGGGGATTGGGAGCAAACTGGGAGGGCTTGGGATGGGACTGGGAGGGGATTTGGGGTTACTGGTTTATACTGGGAGGGACTGGGATCAAACTGGGATCAAACTGGGAGGGGATTGGGGGGGGTTTGGGGTTACTGGTTTATACTGGGAGAGGATTGGGAGTAACTGGGATGGGATTTGGGGTTACTGGGAGGGGCTGGAACCAAACTGGGACGGACTGGGATAAACTGGGGGGGACTGGGATGAACTGGGACCAAACTGGGAGGGGGTTGGGTGCTAATGGTTTATACTGGGAGGGGATTGGGATCAAACTGGGAGCGCTGGGAGGGACTGGGAAAGGGTTTGGGGTTACTGGTTTGGACTGGGATGGACTGGGAGGGAGCTGGAATCAAACTGGGATAAACTGGGAGCACTGGAAGAACTGGGAAAGGGTTTGGGGTTACTGGTTTATACTGGGAGAGGATTGGGATCAAACTGGGGGGGACTGGGATGAACTGGGAGGGACTGGGAGGGGATTTGGGGTTACTGGGAGGGACTGGGAGGGCACTGGGTGTCCCCAGGCCTTACTGGGAGCACTGGTTTTACTGGTTTCGCTGTTCCTCGCTGGTTTTTAATGGTTTTTACTGGTTCATACTGGTTTAAACTGGTTTGTACTGGTTTGTACTGGGAGGAGTTTGCGCTCTCCCACCCTGCGCCGCCAGGGGGCGCCAACCCCGCCCCCCAAGCCCCGCCCCCTTTTCCAATTGGCCGCAGCTGACGTCATCCTCTCCAAGCCACGCCCCATGCAGCCGGCGCGGGGGGCGTGGCCAACGCGGGCTGACCGGAAGCGGAAATCGCTTGGGGAGGGGGGAGGGGAGAACCGGGGGGTCCCCGAAGTGTCCCCGGGGTGTCCCCAAGGTCCCGGTGCCACCTCTGGGTGTCCCCAAAGTGTCCCCAGGGTGTCCCCGAGGTGTCCCAAAGCCCCAGTGCCACCCCTGTCATGTCCCGCAGATGTCCCCAAGGTGTCCCCAGTGACCCCTGGAGTGTCCCCAGTGTCCCGGTGCCACCTCTGGGTGTCCCCAAGGTGTCCCAGTGTCCCCCCAGGGTCCTGGAGCCACCTCTAGAATGCCCCCAGGGTGTCCCCGTGTCCCTGTGCCACCCCCAGGTGTCCCCAAGGTGTCTCTGGTGTCCCCTTAGTGTCTCCATGACCCCCCTGGAGTGTCCCCAAGGTCCCGGTGCCACCCCCAAAGTGTCCCCAGTGACCCCTGGAGTGTCCCCAAGGTGTCCCAATGTCCCCGAAGTGTCCCAGTGCCACCCCTGGGGTGTCCCCAAAGTGTCCCCAGGGTGTCCCAATGAGTCCAGCGTCCCAGTGCCACCCTTGAGTGTCCCCAGGACCACTCTGCGATGTCCCCAAGGTGTCTCTGGTGGCCCCTTAGTGTCTCCATGGCCCCCCTGGAGTGTCCCCAAGGTGTCTCTGGTGGCCCCTTAGTGTCTCCATGGCCCCCCTGGAGTGTCCCCAAGGTGTCTCTGGTGGCCCCTTAGTGTCTCCATGGCCCCCCTGGAGTGTCCCCAAGGTGTCTCTGGTGGCCCCTTAGTGTCTCCATGGCCCCCCTGGAGTGTCCCCAAGGTGTCTCTGGTGGCCCCTTAGTGTCTCCATGGCCCCCCTGGAGTGTCCCCAAGGTGTCTCTGGTGGCCCCTTAGTGTCTCCATGGCCCCCCTGGAGTGTCCCCAAGGTCCCGGTGCCACCCCTGGATGTCCCCAAGGTGTCTCTGATGTCCCAGTGCCACCCTTGAGTGTCCCCAGGACCACTCTGCGATGTCCCCAAGGTGTCCCAGTGTCCCCAAGCACCCCTGGGGTGTCCCCAGGGTGTCCCTGTGCCACCCTCAGGGTGTCCCGGGGTCCCCTCATTGTCCTGGTGCCACCCCTGGGTGTCCCCAGGGTGTCCCTGTGACCCCTGAGATGTCCCCAAGGTCCCGGTGCCACCCTCAGGATGTCCCGAAGATGTCCCCAAGGTGTCCCCCGTGTCCCTGTGCCACCCCCAAGGTGTCCCCAAGGTCCCAGTGACTCCTGGAGTGTCCGAGTGCCACCCCTCAGGTGTCCCCAAGTGTCCCTGGGTGTCCCCCTGATGTGTCAGTGCCACCTCTGGAGTGTCCCCAAGGTGTCCCAGTGTCCCCAAGCACCCCTGGGGTGTCCCCAAGGTGTCCCTGTGACCCCTGAGATGTCCCCAAGTTCCCGGTGCCACCCCTGGATGTCCCCGAGGTGTCCCCAAGGTGTCCCAGTGACTCCTGGAGTGTCCCCAAAGTGTCCCCAGGGTGTCCCCATGTCTCTGTGCCACCCCCAGAATGTCCCGGTGCCACCCCCGAGATGTCCCCAAGGTGTCACCAGGTGTCCCCAGTGACCCCTGGAGTGTCCCCAGTGTCCCAGTGCCACCCTCAGGTGTCCCCAAGGTGTCCCAGTGACTCCTGGAGTGTCCCCAAAGTGTCCCCAGGGTGTCCCCAGTGTCCTGGTGCCACCCTTGGATGTCCCCAGCTGTCCCCAAGGTGTCTCCATGACCCGGTGCCACCCTCAGAGTGTCCCCAAGGTGTCCCTGGGTGTCCTCAAATGTCCCCTCAGTGTCCCCAGGACCGTCCTGTGACGTCCCCAGAGTGTCCCTGTGACCCCTGGAGTGTCCCCAAGTGTCCCCAAGGTCCTGGTCCCACCCCCAAAGTGTCTCTGGGTGTCCCCAAATGTGCCCAGAGTGTCCCAGTGTTCCCCAAGTGTCTCCATGACCCCCCTGGAGTGTCCCCAGGTGTCCCCAAGGTCCCGGTGCCACCCTCAAAAATGTCCCCAAAGTGTCCCCAGGTGTCCCCAAGGTCCCGGTGCCACCCCTGGATGTCCCCAAAGTGTCCCCAGGGTGTCTCCATGACCCGGTGCCACCCTCAGAGTGTCCCCAAGGTGTCCCTGGGTGTCCCCAAAGTGTCCCAAATGTCCCCAGAGTGTCCCTGTGCCACCTCTGGGTGTCCCCAGTGTCCCCTCAGCGTCCCCAGGACCGTCCTGTGACGTCCCCAGAGTGTCCCTGTGACCCCTGGAGTGTCCCCAAGTGTCCCCAGGGTGTCCCCAAGTCCCGGTGCCACCCCCAAAAACATCCCCAGAGTGTCCCCAAGGTGTCTCTGGTGTCCCCAGAGTGTCCCAGTGTCCCCCCAGTGTCCCAGTGCCACCCTCGGGGTGTCCCCAAAGTGTCCCCAAGGTGTCCCCAAAGTGTCCCCAAGTCCCAGCGCCACCCCCAAAAATGTCCCCAAAATGTCCCCCAAATGTCCCCAGGGGTCCCCAAAAATGTCCCCAATTGTCCCCAGGGGTGCCCAGCCCCTCCCCCTCCCC
>NW_024368519.1:0-6980 GCF_014805655.1 Passer montanus | reverse complement strand
TCGGCGGCGGAGGGGGCGGGGCCGTCGGGCTCGGTGGGCGGGGCCGGCTCGGTGGGCGTGGCCGCCTGCATGATCTTCTGGCGAACCTCGCGGATCTTGAGCTGCAGGCAGAGCTTGGTGGGGAAAATGTCCTGGAAGCGCGACTGGAACGCGGCCGTGGCCTGGGCTGGGGACAATTAATGATAATTAATGACAATTAGAGACAATTAGAGACAATTAATGACAATTAGGGACAGTTTGGGGACAGGCAGGGACGGGGACAGGCAGAGCTTGGTGGGGAAAATGTCCTGGAAAGGCGACTGGAACGCCGCCGTGGCCTGGGCTGGGGACAATTAATGATAATTAATGACAATTAGAGACAGTTTGGGGACAGGCAGGGCCAGGGACAGGCAGAGCTTGGTGGGGAAAATGTCCTGGAAAGGCGACTGGAACGCCGCCGTGGCCTGGGCTGGGGACAATTAATGATAATTAATGACAATTAGAGACAGTTTGGGGACAGGCAGGGACAGGGACAGGCAGAGCTTGGTGGGGAAAATGTCCTGGAAGCGCGACTGGAACGCCGCCGTGGCCTGGGCTGGGGACAATTAGGGACAATTAATGATAATTAGGGACAATTAGAGACAATTAGGGACAATTAGGGACATTTGGGGGACAATTAGAGACAGTTTGGGGACATTTAGGGACATTTGGGGACAGTTAAGGACATTCAGGGACACTTAGAGACAGTTTAGGGACATTTTGGGGACATTAATGACAATTTGGGGACAATTAAAGACAGTTTAGGGACATTTAAGGACATTTGGGGACAGTTTGGGGACATGGGGACATTAATGACAATTTGGGGACATTAATGACAATTTGGGGACATTAATGACAATTTGGGGACATTAATGACAATTTGGGGACAATTAAAGACAGTTTAGGGACATTTAAGGACATTTGGGGACAGTTTGGGGACATTTAGGGACAATTTTGGGAGATTTAGGGACAGTGTGGGGACATTTGGGGACATTTAGGGACAATTTCAAGATCATTTCAGGATAATTCCGGGATAATTCCGGGACAATTTTGGGGTAATTCCAGGACAATTTCAGGATAATTTTGGGATAATTTCGGGACAATTCCGGGATAATTTCGGGACAATTCCGGGATAATTTCAGGACAGTTTTGGGGTAATTCCAGGACAATTTCAGGGTACTTTAAGGACAATTTCAGGGTGGTTTAACAATAATTTCAGGACAATTTTGGGGTAATTTCAGGATAATTTTGGGACAATTTCAGGGTAATTTCAGGACAATTTCTGGATAATTTCAAGATCATTTTGGGACAATTCCAAGACAATTCCGGGATAATTCCAGGACAATTTTGGGATAATTCCAGGATAATTTCATTAGAGACAGTTTGGGGCAGTTTGGGGACATTTGGGGACATTTAGGTTCACTTGAGGACATTTAGAGACACCCAGGGGACATTTAGAGACATTTTGGGGACATTTGGGACAGTTTGGGGACATTAATGACAATTTGGGGACATTAATGACAATTTGGGGACAATTAAAGACAGTTTAGGGACATTTAAGGACATTTGGGGACAGTTTGGGGACATTTAGGGACAATTTTGGGAGATTTAGGGACAGTGTGGGGACATTTGGGGACAGTTAGGGACAATTTCAAGATCATTTCAGGATAATTCCGGGATAATTCCGGGACAATTTTGGGGTAATTCCAGGACAATTTCAGGACAATTTTGGGATAATTCCAGGACAATTTTGGGATAATTTCGGGATAATTCCAGGATAATTCCGGGATAATTTTGGGACAATTTCAGGGTAATTTCAGGACAATTTCTGGATAATTTCAAGATAATTTTGGGACAATTCCAAGACAATTTCGGGATAATTCCAGGATAATTCCGGGATAATTTTGGGACAATTTCAGGACAATTTTGGGATAATTCCAGGATAATTTCAGGGCAATTCCAGGTTAATTTCAGGACAATTCTGGGATAATTTTGGGGTAATTTCAGGACAATTTTGGGGTAATTTCAAGACAATTCCGGGATAATTCCAGGACAATTATGATAATTAATGACAATTAGAGACAATTAGAGACAATTAATGACAATTAGGGACAGTTTGGGGACAGGCAGGGACGGGGACAGGCAGAGCTTGGTGGGGAAAATGTCCTGGAAACGGGACTGGAACGCGGCCGTGGCCTGGGCTGGGGACAATTAATGATAATTAATGACAATTAATGACAATTAGAGACAATTAATGACAATTAGAGACAGTTTGGGGACAGGCAGGGACAGGGACAGGCAGAGCTTGGTGGGGAAAATGTCCTGGAAACGGGACTGGAACGCGGCCGTGGCCTGGGCTGGGGACAATTAGAGACAATTAATGACAATTAGAGACAGTTTGGGGACAGGCAGGGACAGGGACAGGCAGAGCTTGGTGGGGAAAATGTCCTGGAAGCGCGACTGGAACGCCGCCGTGGCCTGGGCTGGGGACAATTAGAGACAATTAATGACAATTAGAGACAATTAGGGACATTTGGGGGACAATTAGAGACAGTTTGGGGCAGTTTGGGGACATTTAGGTTCACTTGAGGACATTTAGAGACACCCAGGGGACATTTAGGGACATTTTGGGGACATTTGGGACAGTTTGGGGACAATTAGGGACAATTTTGGGAGATTTAGGGACAGTTTGGGGACAATTAGAGACAATTTGGGGACATTAATGACAATTTGGGGACATTTAGGGACATTTGGGGACAGTTAAGGACATTCAGGGACACTTAGAGACAGTTTAGGGACATTTTGGGGACATTAATGACAATTTGGGGACAATTAGAGACAGTTTGGGGACATTTAAGGACATTTGGGGACAGTTTGGGGACATTTAGGGACAATTTTGGGAGATTTAGGGACAGTGTGGGGACATCCGAGATAATTTCGGGATAATTCCAGGATAATTCCAGGACAATTTTGGGGTAATTCCAGGACAATTCCAGGACAATTTTGGGATAATTTCAGGACAATTTCAGGATAATTTTGGGGTAATTCCAGGACAATTTCAGGGTACTTTAAGGACAATTTCAGGGTGGTTTAACAATAATTTCAGGACAATTTTGGGGTAATTTCAGGATAATTTTGGGACAATTTCAGGGTAATTTCAGGACAATTTCTGGATAATTTCAAGATAATTTTGGGACAATTCCAAGACAATTTCGGGATAATTCCAGGATAATTCCGGGATAATTTTGGGACAATTTCAGGACAATTTTGGGATAATTCCAGGATAATTTCAGGGCAATTCCAGGTTAATTTCAGGACAATTCTGGGATAATTTTGGGGTAATTTCAGGACAATTTTGGGGTAATTTCAAGACAATTCCGGGATAATTCCAGGACAATTCCGGGGTAATTTCAGGATAATTTCAGGACAATTTCGGGATAATTTTGGGACAATTCCAGGACAATTTTGGGATAATTCCGGGACAATTCCGGGATAATTTTGGGGTAATTTCAGGACAATTTTGGGATAATTCCGGGATAATTCCAGGACAATTTTGGGGTGGTTTAACAATAATTTCAGGACAATTTTGGGATAATTCCGGGATAATTCCAGAACAATTTTGGGGTAATTTCAGGACAATTTTGGGATAATTCCAGGACAGTTCCAGGATAATTTCAGGACAATTTCAGGATAATTCTGGGATAATTTCAGGACAATTCCGGGATAATTCCGGGATAATTTCGGGATAATTCCAGGATAACTTCAGGACAATTTTGGGGTGGTTTAACAATAATTCCAGGACAATTTCAGGATAATTCTGGGATAATTTCAGGACAATTCCGGGATAATTTCGGGGTAATTTCAGGACAATTTTGGGGTGGTTTAACAATAATTCCAGGACAATTCCAGGACAATTCCGGGACAATTTCGGGATAATTTCGGGATAATTTTGGGGTGGTTTAACAAGAATTCCAGGACAATTTTGGGGTGGTTTAACAAGAATTCCAGGACGTCCCGGGGCTCACCCGAGGGGAAGAAGCCGTGCTCCTGGAAGAGCTGCATGACGAGGGCGCGGCGCTGGTCCAGCGTGCGCCGCAGCGACGAGAAGGGCACCTTGTCGTACTCCAGCTCCCCCAGCACGTCCTCGCCCTCGCCCCCTGCGCCGGGGGGGGTCAGGGGGTCAGGGGCCGGGGGGGACCCCGAGAGCCTCCCCAGGGAGGGGCCGAGGTCAGGCCACGCCCTCCTCATTTGCATAACATCAACCCACACTACAAACCCATCAACCCCACCCACTCATTGTAACGTTCTCATTAGCATAGCCACGCCCACCGAGGCCCCTCCCACTCTCAAAGCCCCGCCCACAACGCGGCTCATTGACTTCACAAGCCACGCCCCTTTATGGTGACCACACCCACAGGCTCCACCCCCTTCCCTCCCACCCTTTCAGGCCCCGCCCCTTAAAGCGACCCAACCCTGGCCACGCCCACCAGAGGCTCCACCCCCTTTAAAGCTCCTCCCACCAAGCCCCGCCCATTTCGAGCGACCCCTTCAGGCCACGCCCCCAAGGCTCCACCCCCTTTAAGGTGACATCACCCAGGCCACGCCCACCACAAGCTCCACCCATTCCAGTTACCCCAAAGCCCCGCCCCCTCAGGCCCCGCTAATCAGCAAAAACGGCCCCAAAACGGCCCCGAAAAACGGCCCCGAAACGGCCCCGAAAGCAGCAAAACCAGACCCAAAATGAGCCCAAAATCAGCAAAAACGGCCCCAAAGCAGCCCAAAAACCAACAAAACCAGCCCCAAAATGAGCCCAAAATCAGCAAAAACAGCCCCAAAAAACGGCCCCGAAACAGCCCCGAAATCAGCAAAAACGGCCCCAATAATAACAAAACCAGCCCCAAAATGGCCCAAAAACCAACAAAACCAAACCCAAAAAATGGCCCCAAAATCAGCAAAACCAGCCCTAAAAAAGCCCCAAAATCAGCAAAAACAGACCCCAATAGTAACAAAAGCAGCCCCAAAACGGCCCTGAAATCAGCAAAAACGGCCCCAACACCAACAAAACCAGACCCAAACCCAGCAAAAGCAGACCCAAAATGGCCCCAGAATGGAGGGAGACCCCCAAGCCCCTCCCCCAAAGAGAGCCCCAAAAACCGGCCCCAAAATGGCCCCAAAATCAGCAAAACCAGACCCAAAATGACCCCAAAATGGAGGGAGACCCCCAGAGCCCCTCCCCTAAAGGGAGCCCCAAAAATCAACAGAAACGACCCCAAAACCAACAAAACCAGACCTAAACTGGCCCCACAATAAACAAAACCAGACCCAAAACGAGCCCAAAATTTGAGACAAGCCCCAAATCAGGGGGACCCCAAAATTCAGCAGTGTCCCCAACTCCATTTTGGGGTCTCCCATCCCCCACCTCTCTCCAAGGTGAAGATCTCTCCCATTTCCCATTTCCCCTCCCCCATTGGGTCACCTGTGGAGTTCTTGCGCTTCTTGCGGTAGCTGCCCAGGATGGTGCGGGGGGAGGTGGCCAGGGCCTGCAGGGTGGGGGAGGGGAGAACCTCCTCGGGCCGGAACTCGGGCAGCTCCGCGAAGCGCTCCTCGAAATCCACCTCAGACAGAACCCTAAACAGGGAGAAACAGACCCAAAATAACCCAAAATTGTCATCAAAAACATCCCTGAGCCGTTAAACATCAACAGCCAAAAAACCCCAAAAAACCCCAAAGCGCTCCTCGAAATCCACCTCAGACAGAACCCTGAGAGGGGAAAAACAGACCCAAAATAACCCAAAATTACCCCAAAATAATCCCCAAAAACATCCCTGAGCCGTTAAACATCAACAGCCAAAAAACCCCAAAAAACCCCAAAGCGCTCCTCGAAATCCACCTCAGACAGAACCCTGAGAGGGGAAAAACAGACCCAAAATAACCCAAAATTACCCCAAAATAATCCCCAAAAACATCCCCTGAACCGTTAAACACCAACAGCCAAAATAACCCAAAAATAACCCAAAATAACCCCAAAATAACCCAAAATAACCCCAAAGCGCTCCTCGAAATCCACCTCAGACAGAACCCTAAATGGGCAAAAAAACCCCAAAATTGACCCAAAATTATCATAAAAATAACCCCAGAAACATCCCTGAGCACACAAACCCCAATAACCCCAAAATAGCCCCAAAATAACCCAAAATAGCCCCAAAGCGCTCCTCGAAATCCACCTCAGACAGAACCCTAAACAGGGAAAACCAGACCCAAAACAACCCAAAATTAACCCAAAAACTGAGCCAAAAATACATCAAAACATCCCCTGAGCACACAAACCCAAATAACCCCAAAATAACCCAAAATAACCCAAAATAACCCAAAGCGCTCCTCGAAATCCACCTCAGAGAGAACCCTAAACAGGGAAAAACAGACCCAAAATATCCCAAAATTACCCCAGAATAATCCCCAAAAACATCCCTGAGCCGTTAAACATCAACAGCCCAAAAAACCCCCAAAAAACCCAAAATAACCCCAAAGCGCTCCTCGAAATCCACCTCAGACAGAACCCTGGGACCCAAAACATCCCAAAATTAACCCAAAATTATCCTGAAAATACGCTCAAAAACATCCCTGAGCACACAAACCCAAATAACCCAAAATAACCCCAAAATAACCCAAAATAACCCCAAAAAACCCCAAAATCCCCAAAGCGCTCCTCGAAATCCACCTCAGAGGGAGCCCTGGGAGACCAAAACCCCAAAAAGCCCCAAAAGTGACCCAAAATATCCCAAAACCATCCTGAAATTATCCCCAGAAACATCCCTGGAACCATCGGCCACCAACAGGCCCCGCCCACTTCTGGCCCCGCCCTCACAAGCCCCGCCCCTAAATGAAGACACCCACTGAGGCCACGCCCATTCCCACCAAGCCCCGCCCCTTTCTGGTTAGACCCGCACAAGCCCCGCCCCAAA
>NW_024368518.1:0-1066 GCF_014805655.1 Passer montanus | reverse complement strand
CCAGTTATTCCCACTTTCCCCCCAGTTTCTCCCAGCCCCGCCTGGCCCCGCCCCCGGCGCCGCGCGCGCCCCGGCTCAGCCAATCAGCGGCCGCGGCCTCGGCCAGAGCCGCAGCTGCCATGGAGACAGCCGGGGGGCGGGGCCGGCGCGGACACGCCCATCGCCTGCCCCGCGGCCACGCCCGGAATGGGCGGGGCGAGGGAAGCCACGCCCACAACGCGGGGATTGGGGGAGGGAGGCGGGGCCGGGGACAGACAGAGGGGACAGAGGGACAGACAGAGGGACGGACAGGGGGACAGACAGAGGGACACGGAGGGGACAGACAGGGGGACAGACAGAGGGACAGAGGGACAGACAGGGGGACAGAGGGACAGAGAGAGGGACTGACAGGGGGACAGACAGAGGGACTGACAGAGGGACAGACAGGGGGACAGACAGAGGGACTGACAGAGGGACAGACAGGGGGACAGACAGAGGGACAGACAGAGGGACAGACAGGGGGACAGACAGGGGGACAGACAGAGGGACAGACAGGGGGACAGACAGAGGGACAGACAGAGGGACAGACAGGGGGACAGAGAGAGGGACAGAGAGGGGACAGAGAGAGGGGACAGAGGGACAGAAGGACAGACAGAGGGACAGAGAGATAGGGGAGGGGGACAGAGAGGGACAAAGATGGGACAGAGGGACAGGGAGGGGACAGAGGGACACGGAGGGGACACGGAGGGGACACACGGGGTGGCACCGCCCGGGGGAAGTGACAAAAGTGACACCAACAGGGGGTGGCACCGCCCAGGGGTGACAAAAGTGACAAGGGGACACCAGGTGACCCCTCCGGGGGTGCCAGAGGTGACACCAACCCAAGATGTCACCTCCAGGGGGTGCCAGAGGTGCCACCAACACGGGGTGATATCACTTGGGGGTGCCCAGGGGGTGCCAAAAGTGACAAGGGGACACCAGGTGACCCCTCCAGGGGTGACAGAGGTGCCACCACCCCGGGGTGACCCCTCCAGGAGTGACAAAAGTGCCACCAACCCGGGGTGGCACCGCTTGGGGGTGGCCAAAA
>NW_024368517.1:0-1066 GCF_014805655.1 Passer montanus | reverse complement strand
CATCTCCAGGACCTTCCAGAACCCTCCAGGACCTTCCAGAACCCCCAAATTTGCCTGGGACCTTCTGGGATCTCTGGAACCTTCTCTCAAACATCTCCAGAACCCTCCAGGAACCCCAAAATTCCCTGGGACCTTCTCCAAGGTGACCCTCGAGCACCCCCAGGACCCTCCAGGAGGTCTCAGGAGCTCTGACCTTCCACGATGACCTCGGCCTCGGCCTCGCCGCCGTTGGTCATGATGCGGTAGCGGCCGGTGTCCTCCTTGGTGGCCTCGTTGAGGATCAGGAAGTGCTTCTTGCCGTCCTTCTTGAAGCGGTACTTGAAGGTCTCCTCGCGCGTCAGCTCCACGCCGTCCTTCGTCCTGCGCGCGGACACGGGGTGGGCATGGAGGTGGACATGGGGTGGACGTGGAGATGGACATGGAGATGGACATGGGGTGGACAACAGGTGGATGTGGGATGGACATGTGGTGGACACAGGTGGACATGGAGATGGACATGGAGATGGACATGGGGTGGACACCGGGTGGACAAAGGGATGGACATGGGGTGGATATGGAATGGATATGGAGTGGACATGGGGTGGACGTGGAGATGGACAAGGGGTGGACATGGAGTGGGTGTGGAGATGGACATGGAGTGGACATGAGGTGGATTTGGGGTGTAGGTGGAGATGGACATGGAGTGGACACCAGGTGGACATGGAGATGGACATGGGGTGGACATGGGTGGACACCAGGTGGGCATGGGGGGGACGGGGGGGGGGGTTGGAGATGGACACAGAGTGGACATGGAGTGGACATGAGGTGGATTTGGGGTGTAGGTCGAGATGGACATGGAGTGGACGCCAGGTGGACATGGAGATGGACATGGGGTGGACATGGGGTGGGATTGGAGAGGGACATGGCGGGGACATGGGTGGACACGAGGTGGGCATGGGGTGGACGGGGGGGGGTTTGGAGATGGACATGGGGTGGACATGGGTGGACACCAGGTGGGCATGGGGTGGACGGGGGGGGGGTTTGGAGATGGACACAGAGTGGACATGGAGTGGACACAGGTGGACAT
>NW_024368516.1:0-1066 GCF_014805655.1 Passer montanus | reverse complement strand
CAATACAATTTAGTATAATATAGCACAGTACAGTATAACACCGTATAATATAGTACAATAATAACAATCACATTTAATCCTAAAAATAAATATAAATAAAATATAAACAATTTTAAAATTAATTTAATAATAACTATAAATTATAATTACAAAACAAGTGTAGTACTTAAATTAATAATAAATAATAAATTATTGTTTAAGTAGTTATAATTATTAATTAAGTTATTAAATACTATACAATTTTTTAATTAAGTTATTAATTACTATACAATTAATTACTATATAATTTTTAATAATTAATTAATGTTTAATTGCCTCTCTCCCCGTCAGGTGGCGCTGGTGCGGGGGCTGCGCTTGCGGCTGGGCCGGTCGCACACGCTGCGCTGGAGCCTGGGCACCCCGGAGAGCGAGCGCTTCGACTGCCACCCCTGGGCCGGGGCGTCCCCGCAGCGCTGCCGCCGCCTGGGCTGCCTCTGGAACGTAATTAGTGCTACTGTTAATTAATTAATTAATTATTGATCGATTTATTAATTGGGGTTAAACTGCAATGGGGGTGTGTGAGCGCGAGCGCTTCGACTGCCACCCCTGGGCCGGGGCGTCCCCGCAGCGCTGCCGCCGCCTGGGCTGCCTCTGGAACGTAATTAGTGCTACTGTTAATTAATTAATTAATTATTGATCGATTTATTAATTGGGGTTAAACTGCAATGGGGGTGTGTGAGCGCGAGCGCTTCGACTGCCACCCCTGGGCCGGGGCGTCCCCGCAGCGCTGCCGCCGCCTGGGCTGCCTCTGGAACGTAATTAGTGCTATTATTAATTAATTATTAATGGATTTATTAATTGGGGTTAAACTGCAATGGGGGTGTGTGAGCGCGAGCTTAATGTTTGAGATTAAAAGAGATCTTCTGGGGAGTGAAAAATGACTTTTGGGTGATTAAAAAATGACTTTTTGGTGATTATAAAAATTACTTATTGGGGCAAAAAAAATGTATTTTTGGAGAAAAAAAATTACATTTTTAGGATAAAAAAAATTCCTTTTCGCCGCGACGTTTTTGGGATAAGAAATTAC
>NW_024368515.1:0-1067 GCF_014805655.1 Passer montanus | reverse complement strand
TGTCCCCTGATGCTTGCCAGGGAGTGACATCAGACCCGGCAGGTAGCAGGGGGGGAGTGACATCAGAGCTAGTATGCAGATGAGAATGCATTTCACCAGATTTTGCAATGTTCCAGGAAAAAACCCCAAAAACAACGAGCCAACATGGAATTAAGAGACCTAAGTGACGTCTAAGGATGAGGAACTTCATCCAGTATCTGCTAAGATCCTTTTACTTCTCACCCTAACCTGAAAAGGTCTTAACTAGAAAGAGGACCTGGAATGTTAGACCAAAAAAGGGGAATTTCCGACTCTCCCGTGAGGACAGAAGCCCCAGCTCTGCCTGCAGACCAGCGGACACAGCTGCATCCTCCTCCTCCTCCTCCGTGCCACTCCTGGGAGCACCGGCGGCATGGGCACGGCCCGTCAACTTCTCCCCATCTGAGCTGTTTCTTTTTAATAAAGGCATTAGAAAGGAGAAAGATCTCCTGCCCCATTTATTTCAGCGGGGCAGTGTTGGAACCCAGGACATCCCTCTGGGTGCCCTGGGTGGCTCGAGACCTGGGCAGGGGGCTCAGGAGTGCTGGAATGCAGCCAGAGACCACTGCAGCTTTGAGTTCCACCCATGGAGCAAATTACCAACTTTATTTGAAGAATAACGAGTCATAAAACTTTAAGCAGCATAACAGTAGTTGTCACAGGGTGAAAGGTGGAATTTGGAAGAATTCTACTATGGGGGTTTAGGGGACAAGATGGAGGCATTTGGGCGTTGTCCTATTCTTCTTCCTTCTTCTTCCTAGCCTCCATCCTCTTGGTGATGGTAGCACCCTAGGATTGGTGTAAAGTAGAAAGTCACTGTCCAACATAGATGATAGGTAGTGGAAAATACCTGCAGATAAAGTACATGTAGTTTTTAGTATGAAGAGATAGCATCGCCTCAGGGTAGAGTAGCGTGCCTCGGACTGACCTGCTGAACACACCTCGGCAGGCCAGACAGAAAATGTTTTAGATAAGAAATAATAAACAACCTTGAGAACGGAAGTTGAAGACTTCTGACTCCTTTGCAGCCGGGTTGGAAAAAGAGACTT
>NW_024368514.1:0-1067 GCF_014805655.1 Passer montanus | reverse complement strand
TTTCTGAGTCTGGCCTTTCTCAAAGAGCAGGCAATTGCCAACAGTGCACAAGGAGGATACAGCGCTGTGTACCATGCTGCTAGGAACAAGAGGCAGGCAGCAAATGGACTGGTGAGTTTCTGGCATCAGAATAGACAAATTTGGTGGTCAATGCAGACAACCTTCCCTCTTGTAAGCTATATAATATGTCCCACAAATTATTGTGGTTCTTTTCTCAATTATATTATGTTGGCTTTTATGGTTGAGGGTTTAGATGCAGTTTACTCTTCCTGTAATTCATATTAACAGCTCCCTAATAAATCATCAGTTCTCCTTACTTTCTGGCACTGTTGCTCACACCAGAGTGCTTCTAAGACAAAAGTTCATTAATTTGGTATTAATTTGCAAAACTGAAGACAGCCCTGAAATGCTTTGCACAACACATCCTTTTATTGCAATGTCTACTTTGAAATCATTTGTGCTAGATGAATTGCTGAGGTCTCACAATACAGTAACAAATGAGAAGTCTTGCAATAAAGCCCCAAAGTGCAATATAATGAGGGGAGCCTTGCTCTGTAAATACAGACTAATACAATAATATAAATAGTAATCAACCATCTGAGTATTATTCATTCTCCTACAATTTCTGTGGCAATATAATGGAACAAACACTGAGATGATTTATACCTATGCAACATTCATGAAATTAATATCACTACTTGTTGCATTGTCACTACTTGTATTATCATCATAATTGACCCCCTGAGATCTTATTTAATATATTTAATTTGGCTCTACAGACACAGAGCGATATACCATAACTATACAGTGTACTTGGAAATGTTCTCCCATTATTGCATTCTTTAAAAGCAATTTAATTAACTACAGGGTGAAGTCTGGCATTTCATTATTACAGGCAGCTACACCACCTCAGAATCAGCTCTCCTAACCCTCACTTATCCTCTTTTCCTCCTCCTGCTCCAAAATAGTTCTACCATTTATTCTGAGGAACAGGCTCTCAAAACCAAATACACCTTTTGTTCTTATCACCAAGCCTCATTTTATCATGCCATGTATCACCTACAAAA
>NW_024368513.1:0-1067 GCF_014805655.1 Passer montanus | reverse complement strand
CCTGTGCCAGTGCTCTGACATTTGCTATGGCACATCATTCCAGCTCCTTATTTCCATGGGTTATACAGCTTCAGCTCAGCTCTGGAGCAACACAGGCTGAATTTTTAGGAGCTTTTCTGAGAGGCCCATTAGCTGTTTGCTGTGTGGAAATAGTTGTTGAGTTAAGCTGACAACAGGCGCTTCTTGCAAACGAGGGGAAGACAAAATTGATGCTTTAAGCAGCGTTGTTGGAATGTTTATCTGCTTGAGCACATTATTGCAGCTGCTGCTGCTTTCCCAGCACACGTGGAAGGCTGCAAGAATCCCTCTGTTCTCTGCTGAGTGCTTCCCTTTGCATCTGGAAGAGGGAGATGCCATGGTGGGCAGAATTAATAGCATCAATTGGTGAATGCTGCAGTTCTAACACAGCGCAGATTATGGCATTTAAGTAGGTAGGATAAATATTAATTAAAATATGTGGTCTGAAAGACTTGGAAAATCAATTGCATTCCTCTAAGGAGCTTTCTTGTTGAGACTTTGTTTTTTAATTCTTTCTAAGCCTTGCTGTCTTGCTGTGCTTGCTGAACTTCTGGGGGTTCTATGCTGCTGTGTCTCTAAGCAAGTGCCCCAAAAATCCCCACGGTGGTGGGGATGGGGAGCTGTGAATTTCAGGGAGGAACTTTTAACATGCCTTAAATACAGCATGGAATAGTGATGTTTAAAGATGGAGATGGGAATACGCATCTTTTGTGCAGGATTCTCAGGGAATGAATTTGACTTGCTGCCTAAAGGCTGTAATAAAAACTTGCCTCGTCCCTGTGGCTTTCCTGAGTTGCTGGCAGAAGGCATCAGTGTAGCTGTGTATTTATTTACCTGTCAGGCTCTGGGCAGCCAGGATGCTGATGATAAACTGCCAGGCTGAGGCATCTGTCTGTAGGGATTGTAAAGTACTCCCAGGACAAGCAGGGCAGCAGGGACAGTAGTTCAGGTTCCATTCTCTTTGCTGTCTTTCTGGTACAATCTCCACAAAAAGCTGCTGCTCTCTTGGAATTGCTGCTCTTTGTTGCCTTGAGGGAGCTGCCACAACC
>NW_024368512.1:0-1068 GCF_014805655.1 Passer montanus | reverse complement strand
GCAGGGATTTGGGTCTGGAGCTTGATGCCTTCCTCCCTGGCCATGAGCCCAAGTCTGTGTGTCTGGGAAGGGTCTGGTGCTGTTATGGCAGTCTGGCCCTCTTCTCTGAGAGCCTTGCTCATCTGATAACTGAGCTGAAATTGTGCCATGGCACACACCTGTCACCATCCTGGTGCTGCCACGGGGAAGGGTCCTTCACCCCTCTGTGGTGAACCCAGCACTCGCCCCTTCCCCACTCCCAAGGCTTTGCTGGGCCTGGCATCACCTCTGTGCAGGTGGGGATGAGAGAGCTTGGGGAGGTCCCAGGGCTCAGTGTACAGAGTGACACAGTGCAGAGATACACATCACTCCAGCTGCCTTTTCTGGGGAAGAAAGACAGAGTGAAAAAGGGCTCTGCTTTAAAAATTAACAAATCCTGACCTCAGAGGAATCACAAGCCCAGAGCAAAAATCCACTGAGCACCTGAGCAGTGCTGCCTGCAAGCTGGGAAGCATCCCCAGAGCCAGCAGGGGTATCCTGAGGCTGCAGGCTCGTTCTGCTGGGTGCAGCAAACACTCCAGGCATGCTGCCTCAGTCCCTCCACAGCTGAGACTCGGGAAAAAACAGAAGCAGCCCCCTTGGCTCCCTCTTCCCTGCTCCAGGTCCCTGCAGCAGCTGTGCTTCACCACCCTGGTGCTGCTGGAGCAGGGGGAGAGGGTTGGGTGGTGGGTTTGTTTTTTTTTTCTCTCCTTAAGTCAAAATCAATGATGATGACAGAGTTATAAGGTGAGCGATGGGAAAGGAGAAGAAAGCAGCTGGTGTCAAATTTGATGCAGGAGGCAGTTAGAGGAACCTATTACGAGTTCTGTTGCCTTAGGGTATGTTGGTGGGTACATAGGAGAGTGTAATGTCAGCGAAACAGGAGAGCAGTCTCTTTCCCCTTGAACCCTTATCATTAATGTGGAAGGCATACATTGTCAGCTATTAGTCTGGAGGGGAGGGAGAATAGCACACGAGATGTCTTAGTTTGGAAATGGAGGCTGACTCCTCGTCTGCTGTGGGAAGGATGGAGGGTTGTTGTTGTTGTTG
>NW_024368511.1:0-1068 GCF_014805655.1 Passer montanus | reverse complement strand
AAACCCTAAAAAAATCCTAAAAAAATCCTTTAAAAAAAAGCCCAAAAATCCTCAAAAAAACCCTCAAAAAACAACCAAAAAAACCTCAAAAAATCCTCAAAAAACCCCCCAAAAAACAAACAAAAAAACCCCCTTAAAATAACTGGGGACAGATCAAGACATTTTGAGAAATCCACTACAGTGACAATGTGGTTATATGGATTATCAGTTGCATGTAAATCTTTGTAAGGATGATTGATAGAAATCCCAGACAGAAACAGTTGTAACAATACACCTTTTGTGGTCTCTGAAATTAATTTAATAAATGTTTTGGAGATTGACTAATACACAGATAGTGACCTTTTTGTTTCGGTCAGTGTGAAGTCAAATATATCTTGGAGATTAGTATTGATCAGAAAAGAGCCAAAATCAAAAAAAAAAAACTTGAAAAAAACTCAACAAAAAAAAGCCAAAAAAACCTCAAAAAAAAAAAAGACCAAAAAACCTCAAAAAAAAGCCCAAAAAATCCTCAAAAAAAGCCAAAAAAAAAATAGAAACGAAAACGAAAAAAACCTCAAATCCCTCCCCCCAAAAAATCCGGGGAGGGAAAAAATGCCAAAAAACCAAAAAAAGAAACCAAAAAATAAAAATCTTAATAAAGATTTTTTAAAAACCAAAAAAAAAAAAAAAGCTGGAAAAAGCCAAAAAAAAGCAAATTCTCTCTCCGGTTTTAGTTCTTAGTCCATACCCCAAGTTTGGAACCCCCAAAATAGCCACATCCTTTTGGATTTACAAATACATCCAACCCTATTTCAGAGAGGGGAAAGAGAAAAGAAAAAAAAAAAAAAAAAGAAAAAAAAAAAAAAAAAAAGCGGGAAAAAACCAAAAAAAAAAAAAAAAAAAAAAAGGGAATTTCTACTGGAGCCCCGCCCCCACCCCACAGGGTCTATTTTTGGCACTTCCGGCCACGCCCCTTCCCTTTAACCACGCCCATCGATGTGACCCCGCCCCTCTGACCTTAAACGGTCGCTTTTAACCCCGCCCACTTTAACCCCTCCACGACCACGCCCCTTTTACCTTAAACAGCCC
>NW_024368510.1:0-1086 GCF_014805655.1 Passer montanus | reverse complement strand
AACTCCAACCTTAGCAGCAAAGATGTTTCTAGAAAAAAAATTGGAAATATCTATTTTTACCTAAAAATGAAAAAAAAGTACATCCATAGGCAAAAGAGTTGAAAGGAAAAAGCAACATTTTCAAGTGGTCAGACTGCAGCCGTCAGGCTAGGTTATATTAGTGATAGGATGGAGGAAAGGCAAGGAAGGAATGGTTGGGGTAGCTGATACTCAATAGAAAAAATAGAAAATACGGCAGTCAAATAGAAAAACTGGCAGTCATCTAGGGATAGTGACATTGTGTGGCAAGAGAAAGAAGTGAAATGCATCCCCAAAGAAAAGCCTAGAAACCAAAGGTCACTACTGAAAAGCTCTTTACCTAAGGCATTGTCCATTTTATTTCCATGGCTTAAGGTGTAATTTCACATGGGTGTTTCCATCTATCAACTTCTCCTCTCCTCAGTGATGTGCAAAACTACATTAAACCTTGGCTGTCTACACAGCTGTGTTAGCTGTCAGGGAGCAGACAACTGCACAGCTCTCTTCCTGCATTGGGAGATGGAAAAGTACCATTTCTTCTCTAAAAAACATACACTTTTCAACATTACATCATCCAACTTGCCCCTGCATAAGCTGTCACTGCAGAAATCACTGGCAAATTAAACTGGGAAATGTTGTGCCAGTTCAATACCCAAGCAATTTATAGCTTCTTTATTCACATAAAGATCACAGTACTGTGAGACAGCTGCATTATTCATTATGTGTTTAATATTTTATCTCTCTAGGCAAAAGTGTCTGTACATGCACAATTAAAATGTCTGACGTAGACAGAGCTGGTTTTAATACAAAGCATCACATTTGTTCCAGAGACCTGCTTGACCTTAAAGCTCTATGGTTTAAATCAATAGAAGGAAAACAGGCTGAGACTTATGTGGTGCAGTGCCTAGACATTACTCATTTTACCTTGAATGACTACCCAAGAAAGCCTCTTTACTTGATCTTATCACATTAGTGATAAGATCGCATGGTAAATGTAAAACAGTCTAAGTTATATAAAATTATTTTACACTCAATACACATGGTCATGATGATAACAAAAGAAAACAC
>NW_024368509.1:0-1129 GCF_014805655.1 Passer montanus | reverse complement strand
AGGTTATCCCCTGCCGCAATAATGCAGTTGGGACTCAAGTTTCTTCATGCAGGAGAAGACCATTCCTCATTCACACAACTCAGTTTATACAATTTCAGACCTCATGAGCAACTTTAATTAGTTAATAGATTTCTTACCAGTTATTCTGTTGGTTCATAAAATGTATTTTACTTGTGCATCAAATCCGTTATATTATTTACCTATTCACTGACTCTCATGGGACAAATTCCTTGTTGTTGCAGGTGCATTTGTTTTTCTTCTTCAGACTAGACTGTTAACTAAATCTCATTCTCAAAATAGGTTTGCATGGGAACTTTTAATTGCTTAGCTGCTCTTAGAAGAGACGACAGGCCAGCTACTAATATAGCAGAACAAAGCCTGATTTTATAAGGCCTTTCTTTTAGAATTCTTCTGCCTATGACATCACTTTCTTCTCGTTAGTTTGTAAGGCTATTACCTCATGAAGGTTATCCCTGGTTATTAGATATGGGATAACATACAAGAAAGACCAGTTACAATCAACAAAGCTTATTAAATTCTATCAGGTCTTTGACCCAAGCTTTCACAGCAGGAGAAAACAAAAGAATAATGTCTAACGTCACTTAGAGAAATGGAAATGAATGACCATTGTTTCCAATTACTTGAGTAGTAGCAGAAAGTCTACTAGCTAGAAGTGTTGATCTTTGACATCACTGAAAATACTCCTGGGAGCTGGAACAGAGAATAACTAAAGAAGATTAGTAGGAGCACTGTACCATGATGATGACATGAGGCTTTTGTTTGCAAATTGCCTCTGTAAGTTTCCAGACACAGCTACGTCTTGACAGTCCTGTTCCTGTCTCAGCCTCCCTCCAAGCATCTGCTTGCAGTCACCCGCTGGTGCTGGCTCAGGCCCTGCGAGCGGCGGGGTCACTCTCCTGTTCCTCAGGAGGGCATCCGAGGCTTTTGCCTTGTACAGGTAAAACACAATGCGATGTCAATAGAAGTGGGACAGTGGCCTCCAGTTGGGGCAAAATACAGGTTTATTGGACAGCTTCAAAGAAATCCACACCCCACGGCAACCAACCAAGTGAAGACCCAGGGCTGGGCTGTGCAACATGTTATAAAGTGGGGAGGAAACAGGGGCGGG
>NW_024368508.1:39340-39892 GCF_014805655.1 Passer montanus | reverse complement strand
ATTTGGGGGAATTTGGGGGGGATTTGGGGTGATCTGGAAAGGAGTTGGTGGAGATCTGGGGGAGTTTTGGGGGGATTTGGGGAGGAACTGGTGATTTGGGGGAGTTTGGGGTGGAATTTGGGGAAGTTTGGGACAATTTGGGGAGGAATTGGTGGAGATTTGGGGCAGTTTTGGGGCGATTTGGGGAGGAACTCGGGAAACATGCAGAAGTTTGGGGGATTTGGGGAAATTTTGGGGGGATTTGGGGGAGTTTGGAGCTGATTTGCGAGGAGTTGGGGGGTTTTGGGATTTTGGAGGTGATTTAAGGGAGTTTGGGGTGGTTTTGGGGCAGTTTGGGGGGGATTTGGGGCAGTTCAAAGGAGATTTTGGAGCATTTGGGGGCAATTTTAGGGTTGCTGGAAAGGGTGAGTTTGGGGATCCTCAGCGAGATTTTTGGGGCACCCCAAGGAGTTTTTGGGGTGCTAAGGGAGAGCTTTTAGGGGGATTGTGAAAACTGAATTTTGGGGGGTATTTGAGGATGATTTTGGGGGAGTTTGGAGGAGTTTTGGGGGG
>NW_024368508.1:20258-37903 GCF_014805655.1 Passer montanus | reverse complement strand
CAAATCCCTCCCAGGACCCCCCAAATCCCCCCAGGACCCCCGTGCCGCCCCCAGCCCCACCTGGAGCCGAAGTCCCCCTGGGTGTCCCCCGGGGCCGTGGCAAATCCCTCCCAGGACCCCCCAAATCCCCCCAGGACCCCCGTGCCGCCCCCAGCCCCACCTGGAGCCGAAGTCCCCCTGGGTGTCCCCCGGGGCCGTGGCCAGCAGCTCGTCGGCCGTCAGCCGTTTGTCCTTCCTGCGCAGCCTCCGCACGCGGCGCCGCGCCTTCCGGAACGGCACCGCCTGCGCCCCCGCCCCAAAATAATTACCGCTAATTAACGCTAATTAACCAAAATCAACACAAATTAACCCAAAATTAAACCAAATCACCCCAAGTCACCACAAAATTAACCCAAGTTAAGACAAATTAACACAAAATTAACACAAAGTTAACCCAAATTAACACAAATTAACTCCAAATTAACACAAAATCACCCCAAAATTACCACAAAATTATCACAAATCATCACAAAACTAACCCAAATCACCCCCAAATTACCCAAAATCCCCCCAAACCCCCCAAAGACCCCAAATCCTGACCCAAATCCCTCCCAAACTCCTCCTATGACCCCAAATCCCGCCCAGTGACCCCAAACCCCCCAATGACCCAAATCTCCCTCAATTCCTCCCAATGACCCCAAATCCTGCCCCAAAATCTCCCCCATCGGGCGATTTATCGCGATATCGGGCGATATATCGCGATATAAAACTATATACTGACATATCAAACTATACACTGCAATATCGAATTATATACTGCGATATCCAACCGTATATCGCGATATCAGGCAATTTATCGCGATATCGGGCGATTTATCGCGATATCGGGTGATATATCGCGATATAAAACTGTATACTGACATATCAAATTGTATACTGCAATATCGAATTATATACTGTGATATCCGACCATATATCGCGATATCGGGTGATATATCGCGCTATAAAACTGTATACTGACATATCAAACTATACACTGCAAGATCGAATTATATACTGTGATATCCGACCATATATCGCGATATCGGGCGATTTATCGCGATATCGGGCGATATATCATGATATAAAACTATATACTGAGATATCAAATTCTATACTGCAATATCGTATTATATACTGCGATATCCAACCATATATCGCGATATCGGGCGATTTATCGCGATATCGGGTGATATATCACGATATAAAACTATATACTCACATATCAAATTGTATACTGCAATATCGAATTATATACTGCGATATCCAACCATCTATCGCGATATCGGGCGATTTATCACGATATAAAACTATATACTGTGATATCAAATTATATACTGCAATATCGAATTATATACTGCGATATCCAACCATCTATCGCGATATCGGGCGATTTATCACGATATAAAACTATATACTGTGATATCAAATTATATACTGCAATATCGAATTGTATACTGCAATATCCAACCATATATCGCGATATCGGGCGATTTATCGCGATATCGGGCGATATATCGCGATATCGCACAATGTATATCGCGATATTGAGCGCGATATCGAACGACATATCGCTATATCAAACTATACACTGCAATATCGAATTATATACTGCGATATCCAACCATATATCGCGATATCGGGCGATTTATCGCGATATAAAACGATATACCACGATACGAAATTATATATCGCTATGTCAAACTATACACTGCAATATCAAATTATATACTGTGATATCCAACTATATATCACAACATTGAATGATCTATCGCGATATCGGGCGATGTATCACGATATAGAACGATATATTGTGATATCAAATTATATATTGCAATATCAAATTATATACTGCCATATCCAACCATAACCCCTGATATATCACGATACACAGCACTCCACAACCCTGATATATCGCGATATACAGCACTCAATAACCTGGGGTATATCGCGATATACAGCACTCCATAACCCTGATATATCGCGATATACAGCACTCAATAACCTGGGGTATATCGCGATATACAGCACTCCATAACCCTGATATATCGTGATACACAACACTCCATAACCTGTGATATATCGCGATATACAGCACTCCATAACCCCTGATATATCGCGATATACAGCACTCGATAACCCCTGATATATCGCGATATACGGCACTCCATAACCCGATATGTCGCGATATACAGCACTCGATAACCCCTGATATGTCGCGATATACAGGACTCCATAACCTGCGATATATCGCGATATACAGCACTCCATAACCCCTGATATATCGCGATACACAGCACTCTATAACCCTGATATATCGCGACGTACAACGCCCCCTGCCCCAATACACCGTGCGCTGTACGTCGCATTGCACGGCACGTCGCGATACGTCGTGATATGCAACGATTTATGACAACATCTCGCGATACGCGTCGGTATATCGCGATACGCGTGGCTATATCGCGCCGCGCGGTGCCGGGCGGTGCCGCGTCGCGCCGTATCGCGCCGTATCGCGCCGTATCGCGCCAGCCAGGGGACACGGCCAGGGGACAGGGACAGCCAGGGGACACAGCCAGGGGACACGGCCAGGGGACACGGCCAGGGGACAGGCAGAGGACACAGGGGACAGCCAGGGGACACGGCCAGGGGACAGGGACAGGGGACAGGCAGAGGACACAGGGACAGCCAGGGGACAGGGGACAGCCAGGGGACAGGGACAGGGGACAGGCAGAGGACAGGGACAGGCAGAGGACACAGGGACAGCCAGGAGACAGGGACAGGCAGAGGACACAGGGACAGCCAGGGGACAGGGACAGGCAGAGGACACAGGGACAGCCAGGGGACAGCACAGGAACAGGGACAGGGGACACAGGGCACAGCAACAGGACACAGCCAGGGGACACAGCAAAGTGACAGGGAGGGGACACAGGAACAGTGAGAGGACATCTTGGACAGGGACAAGCCACGCCACGCCCAAAGTACCCCCCCCACGGCCCTTGGGGACAGTCCTGTCCCCACCATGTCCCCGCTGACCCCTGTCCCTCTGCCACCACAATGTCCCCAATGCCCCTGTGCTACTGCAATGTCCCCGATGTCCCTGGTGTCCCCATGTCCCCACTGACCCCTGTCCTTGAGGGTCAGCACCAGCGTTTGTCCCTGTGCCACCCCAGTGTCCCCATGTCCCCAGTGTCCCCAATGTCCCTGTGCCACCCCAGTGTCCCCGCTGTCCCCACAGACCCCTGTCCTTGAGGGTCAGCACCGGCGTTTGTCCCTGTGCCACCCCAGTGTCCCCATGTCCCCAGTGTCCCCAATGTCCCTGTGCCACCCCAGTGTCCCCATGTCCCCAATGTCCCTGTGCCACCCCAGTGTCCCCATGTCCCCAATGTCCCCATGTCCCCACGGACCCCTGTCCTTGAGGGTCAGCACCAGCGTTTGTCCCTCGGGGATCGAGGCCGGGTCGTGCTCCACCGTCAGCCCCTGCAGGTCCCGGGCGCTGTAACGCTCCTGGGGGGCACAGGGGGGTCACTGCTGTCCCCACGGGCACAGGGGGGTCACTGCCTGTCCCCACGGGCACAGGGGGGTCACTGCCTGTCCCCACACTGTCCCCAAGGTCCCCACGCTGTCCCCAATGTCCCCAAGGTCCCCAGGCTGTCGCTCACCCTCCGGCGCCGCTGGAACTCCTCCTCCACCAAGGGGCTGACCCCGAACTCCTGGTCCATCTCCTCCAGCAGCTTGGCCTGCAGAGCCCAGTGACACCAGTTTGGGACACTGGGGGACACCGGGGGACACCCCCAGAGCCCCAGTGACACCAGTTTGGGGACACTGGGGGACACCCCCAGAGCCCCAGTGACACCAGTTTGGGGACACCGGGGGACACTGGGGGACACCCCCAGCCCAATCCCAGAACAGGGATCTGGGAGTTGCTCAACAGGGGAAAAACGACCCCAAAATTCCCATTTTTGGCTCAAAAATCAGCAACAACTTGAAGGGGACGCTCCCAAATCCCAACGGGGTTTTGGGGATGCTAAATTCGGTTTTTATCTAAAAGTGGTCCAAAAACTCCCAAAAATTGAGGGGGAAGCAGAATTTTGGGGCTAAAATTTGTGATTTTAACACCACGCTTGAAAATTTTACTGTAAAAAGTAAAAATTCAAGGTCTTAAAACATGGATTTTAGGAGTGTTTTGAGGGAATATCCCTAAAAATCGCATTGAGGCTCAAAATTCCTCAAAATTGGGATGAAATTTGAATTTTAGCTTCTAAATTCCCCACTTTAACCCAAAAACTTGTTTTAGAAAAAAGATTTACCCCCAAAATCTTTAATTTTTAGGAAATTTTTCACTGAAAACCTTAAAATTTAACCTAAGTTTCCAAATAGTTTCACAATTTCCAAAATTCTGAGAAAAATCAGGATTTTTACATGAGAAAACCTCAAAAAAATCCCACAAAAATTGAAATTTTTGCTACAAAACTGCTAAAAATTTGGGTTAAAATGCCATTTTTGCACTGAAATTGGGGGGTTTGGGGTTTTCCGGGGTTTGGGGTTTTCTGGAATTTGGGGTTTTCTGGAATTTGGGGTGTTCTGGGGTTTTGGGCTCCCTCCCCACCCTTTTCTCTGCCAGCTCCTTCTCCCTCTGCAGCGCCCGGCTGCGCTCGATCCACGCGGCCGCGTCGTCCAGCCAGGGCTCCTCCTCCCCCAGCGTCTTCACCTTCCTTTTTGGGGCAAAAAAAGCACATTTTGGGGTTCCCACGACTGCCTCAAATCAATTTGGAACCCCCAAAATCCTCCTGGATTTTTTTGCTTCCCACAGACCCCAAACTTTTATCAACATTCCCAGATTTATTTTTTTTTTAATCTGAAAATTCTGCCCCAAAATCTTTTTTGTGCTACCCAAAAATCCCTAAAATCCTCCCTGTGCCTCAAAATCTCCTCCCAGATTCTCCCGAAATCTTCCCAACTCTCCCCAAATTTTTCCTATTCCCCAAAATCCCATCCTGGTCGCCCAAAATTTACCCTGAGAACCCCAAATCCCCTCCCAAATTCCCCCCAAATCCTCTCCCAGGCCCCTCAAATCCCCCCCAGTTCACCCCAGTTTCTGGTTCAGCAGCCGTTTCTCCTTGGCCGCCGCCAGCTTCTCGCGGATCTCCTCGCGCTGCCGCAGCGCCAGGGGATTGATCAGCTCGGCTGCCAGCGGCTCCTCCTTGGTGCCCGCCTCTGCCCCCAATTAATCCAAAATCAGCCCAAAAACCAGCCCAAAACCACGCCTAAATCAGCCAAAAATCGGCCCCAAATCAGCCCAAAAACCAGCCCAAAAATCAGCCCAAAACAGCCAGAAATCAGCCCCAAATCAGCCCAAAAATCAGGCAAAAATCAGCCCAAAATCACACCAGAATCTGCCAAAAATCGGCCCCAAATCAGCCCAAAAACCAGCCCAAAATCCGCCCCAAATTAACCCAAAATCGGTCCAAAATCGGCTCCAAATCAGCCTTAAATCAGCCCCAAATTAAACCAAAATCAGTGCCAAAATCACCCCCAAATCACTCAAAAATCATCCCCAAATCAGCCCAAAATCAGCCCAAAAACCAGCTCCAAATCAGCCCAAAAATCAGCCCCAAATCAGCCCAAAAATCAGCCCCAAATGAGCCCGAAACCAGCACCAAAATCAACCTGAAATCAGCCCAAAATCACACCAAAATCAGCCCCAAATCAGCCTTAAACCAGCCCAAAAATCAGCCCTAAATCATGCTAAATTAACCCAAAAGCAGCCCCAGGTCGGCCCTAAATTAAACCAAAATCAGCCCAAAATCAGCCAAAAATCAGCCCAAAAAACAGCTCTAAATCACACCAAAATCAGCCCAAAATTACACCAAAATTAAGCCAAAATCCACTCAAAATCATTCCCCAAACTCAACCCTAAAACTAGACCAAGACTCAGCCCCAGAAACCCCAAAATTGGCCCTAAATAACCCAAATCTCCCCCCAAAATCCCCCCAAAATTCCACAAAATCCCCAAAATCCCCCCTAAAATCCCCAAATCCCCCCCAAAATCCCTTGAAAATCCCCAAAAAAACCCCAAAAATCCCCGAATTTTCCCGCCGCCGCCCGGCCCGGCCGCCCCCGGCGCCTCCTCGGCCGCCTCGGCCCCGCCGCGCTCCCGGTGCTTCTTCGAGGCGCCCATGGCCGCGCCGCCACTTCCGGCGCAGACAGGAACTTCCGGTGGTTGCCGTGGAGACGCTTCCGGTGCTCGGCTACTTCCGGCGGAGCGCGGTGCTGATTGGTCGGGGTATAGGCGGGACTTGAGGGGGCGCTGTGGGATGGACCATTATGCGCGCCGAGGGGGTGGGCAGAATGAGCAGGGTGGCTGTGGTGCCGTCCTGTCCCCCCCACAGAGGGCTGGAGACCTCCGTAAGAGGCACAGCGGATCTCTCCACACGGTTCTCAGTGATGAGACCCCGTGCAGGCCGCCGGATGGGGGCTCCGTAAATAGCGCACCCCCGGGGTGCAAAAAAATGGCGACGCCCAGTAGAGATCAATAGACGCTTTAATAACACCAAAATGGCGGCTGCTTGGGGTGTGGCAAAATGGCGGCGCATGGGGGGGACCCCGAAAAGGACGGGGGTGTAGAGAATCCTCCGTGAGAAGAAAAAGGCACGACGCCCATGACGGGCATCCTATTAATCCGTGGTGTAAACCAGAGACTCCAAAATGCGCCCTCCGGGGCTCTGTCCCGCCCCGTTCGCCCCGGGGCGTGTCCGGTCCCCCCCGCCTCGTGCCCTTTGATCCGCCCGGCCCGGGCGCCTCGGCGGCGCCGGGGGGCGGAGCTGGGGGCGTGGTTACCGCATAGTGGGCGTGGTTTGATCGGCATATAAAAGGCTGCGCCGAGCCCCTCACGCCCGTCACGAGGTCTTGGCGAAGGTAGCGCTCACCCTGAGGGGCTCCGGGCTCCGGGGGGGATTTCTGGGGAGCACAAACAACTTTCGGGGTCCCCGTGAGGATATCGGGGAGCCCGGGGGCTCTTTGGGTGTGCGGGGCGGGCTCGGGATCCATCCAAGGGCGGGTGTGGTCGCTCAAGGAGGCGCTGGGGGGGCTGCGAGGCCTGGAAGGATTTTGGGGCGCCCTGTGAGGGATTTGGGGTCGCCGGGGGGGCGCTGGGTGCTCAAGAGGAGCTTGAAACCCCCACAAAAACATTTTAGAGTGGCCAGGGCGATCTCTAGAAAAACATGGGGTCATTTTTGGGGTGCAGGGAGCACCCCTGGATCTCTTCCAGAACCTTTGACCGCCAGGGGCGAAGTCGGGGGCCAAAGATCCCCTTGAGGTTGTTTGGGGGGAAAGTTCAACCCCGCCCAAACCCTTGTGGGGCGATCGCTGAAGGTTTGGGGGTGGTCCCTGAAGGCTTTAGGACAATCCCTGAGGATTTGGGGGCGATCCTGGAAAGTTTTAGGAGGATCCGTGAGGGGTTTTGGGGCCATCCTTGAAAGGTTTCAGGGCGATCCCCGAGGGGTTTTTAGGGCAATCCCTGAGGGGTTTTTGGGGCATTCCCCGAGGGGTTTTGGGGCCAATCCTGGAAGGTTTTAGGATGATCCCTGAGGGGTTTTTAGGGCAATCCCTGAAGGGATTTTGGGGCGATCCCTGAAGGGATTTTGGGGCGATCCCTTAGGAGTTTCTAGGGTGATCCCCGAGGGATTTTGGGGCAATCCCTGAAGGGATTTTGGGGTAATCCTGGAAGGTTTTAGGGCGATCCCAGAGGCATTTTTTGGGCGATCCCAGAGGCATTTTTTAGGCGATCCCTGAGGGGTTTTTGGGGCGATCCCTGAGGGGTTTTTGAGGCGATCCCTGAAGGGTTTTTAGAGCATTCCCTGAAAGGTTTTTGGAGCGATCCCTGAGGGGTTTCAGGATGATCCCTGAGGAGTTTTGGAACGATCCTGGAATGTTTTAGGGCAATCCCTGAGGGGTTTTGGGCCAATCCCCGAGGTGTTTTTGGGGCGATTTTTGAAGCTTTTGGGTCAATCCCTGAGGGGTTTTTGGGGCCAATCCCTGAAGGGTTTTTGGGGCGATCCCTGAAGGCTTTGGGTCAATTCCTGAGGTGTTTTTGAGGCGATTTCTGAAGCTTTTGGGTCAATCCCCGAGGGTTTTTTGAGGCGATTTCTGAACGTTTTGGGTCAATCCCTGAGGGGTTTTAGGGCGATCCCTGAGGGGTTTTTGAGGCGATTTCTGAAGGCTTTGGGTCAATCCCCGAGGTGTTTTTGAGGCGAATCCCCGAGGGGTTTTTGGGGCGATTTCTGAAGCTTTTGGGTCAATCCCTGAGGGGTTTTTGAGGCGATCCCTGAGGGGTTTTGGGCCAGTCCCCGAGGTGTTTTTGAGGCGAATCCCTGAGGTGTTTTTGAGGCGATTTCTGAAGCTTTTGGATCAATCCCTGAGGGCTTTTTGAGGCGATTTCTGAAGCTTTTGGGTCCATCCCTGAGGGGTTTTGGCTCTTCTCCCCAGATGGAGCCCGAGTCTCCCCCCCGCGAGCTGGAGCTGTCGGCGCTGGAGGCCGAGAAGCAGCCGATGGCCGCGGCCGAGCCGGGGACCCCTCCCCAGGCGCCCCCTCCCCAGCGCGACCCCTCCCCGGGCCCGGAGCAGCACCCGGGCGCCGAGAAGAACGGGCTGGTGATGAAGATCCCCCCCGAGGAGGAGGAGGAGGCGGCCCTGGGGGGCACGGGGGCCTCGGGGAGCCCCAAGTTCACGGGGCTGGGCAAGGAGGAGCTGCTGCGGGAGGCGGGGACGCCGCTCTGGGCCCGCGCCCGCCTGGTGCTGCTCGTGCTCTTCTGGGGGGGCTGGCTGGGCATGCTGGGGGCCGCGGCTGCCATCGTGGCACAGGCGCCCCGCTGCCAGCCCCTGCCCGCCAAGGCCTGGTGGGAGCTCGGGGCGCTCTACAGGGCCCCCCCCAAGGCTTTCGGGGGAGACCTGAAAGGTGAGGAGGGGTCGGGGTGGAAAGATCCTAGGGGATGTGTGGGGGGAATTTGGGGGTTTTTGGGGGATTACAGGGTCCCCAAAAGTGAGTTGGGGGAGTTTAGGGAGTTTCCAGCCTGGTTTTGGGGAGGTTTGTGAGGTTTTTTGGGGAATTGGGGGGGGGGTCCCAGGAAGGTTTGGGGTTCCCCTGGGAGCCTGTGGGGGGAGGCCCCGTTAATGGAACCCCCAAAATAAATCCAAGGATATTTGGGGAGTGGGGGATTTATCTCAGTGCCCCCCACCACATGTCAGGGGTCCCAGGAGAAATTCCCAAAAAAACCCCACAGGATGAGTTTGGGGCTCCCCTATTTCAGGGCCCCCCATAAAAGGGTCTGGGGGGGTGACTCAGCAATTTTGGGGGGGTTCCCCAGATTTTAGGGGGGTTCACGATCTCCAAAGCCTGAGGGAACCCCCAAAATTTGGGGAATTTTGGAATTTTCCTCAATTCTGGGGCCGTTTTGGGGTCCTGGCAGGACCCTGGGTTGGTTTTGGGGTCTCGGGGGGGGGATTTTGGGGTCCCCAGCGGTGTTGGGGATCCCTGCTGTCCCTGGGGGGATTTTGGGGTCACATTCGGGGTT
Source organism: Passer montanus (assembly GCF_014805655.1). Taxonomy (NCBI): domain Eukaryota; kingdom Metazoa; phylum Chordata; class Aves; order Passeriformes; family Passeridae; genus Passer; species Passer montanus. The sequence continues at coordinate 28,316 of NW_024368508.1, read as the reverse complement.
CCCCCCCTTTTGCAGGCGTGGAGAAGCGTTTGGGGTACCTGAAGGAGAAGCTGCAGGTGGGGGGGCTGGTGCTGGGCCCCGTGGCCCCCCAAAAACCCCCCGGGGGGCTCCTCCCCCCCCTGAAGGAGCTGGACCCCGCCCTGGGCACCCTCCAGGACTTCCAGGCCCTGCTGCAGGCAGCCAAGGACAAAGGTGGGCTGGGGGGGACCCCGAAACCGGGGGGACCCCAAAATGGGGGGGGGGGAGAGGGGTGAACTGAGAGGAACCCCAAAATTTGGGGGGATGGTGGATGTGGGGGGAAGGGCACCACGGAATTGAGGGGGAGCCCCAAAATGTGAGGGGCAGAAAATTGGGGGGTGGGACACCCCAAAATGGGGAGGGGCACCCCAAAATTGGGGGGTGGGACACCTCAAAATGGGGAGGGGACATCTCAAAATGGGGAGGGGGCACCACAAAGTGGGGAGGGGACGCCGCAAAATTAAGGGGGGACGCCCCAAAATGGGGAGGGGACACCCCAATTTTGGAATTTTCCTCAATTCTGGGGCCATTTTGGGGTCTCGGGGTGGGATTTTGGGGTCCCCAGCGGTGTTGGGGATCCCTGCTGTCCCTGGGGGGATTTTGGGGTCACATTCGGGGTTCCCCCCCTTTTGCAGGCGTGGAGAAGCGTTTGGGGTACCTGAAGGAGAAGCTGCAGGTGGGGGGGCTGGTGCTGGGCCCCGTGGCCCCCCAAAAACCCCCCGGGGGGCTCCTCCCCCCCCTGAAGGAGCTGGACCCCGCCCTGGGCACCCTCCAGGACTTCCAGGCCCTGCTGCAGGCAGCCAAGGACAAAGGTGGGCTGGGGGGGACCCCGAAACCGGGGGGACCCCAAAATGGGGGGGGGGGGGAGGGGGGGGGGACACCCCAAAATGGGGAGGGGACGCCCCAAAATTAAGGGGGGACACCCCAAAATTGGGATGAGACACCGCAAAATTAAGGGGGGACACCCCAAAATTGGGAGGGGGCACCACAAAATTGGGATGAGACACCGCAAAATTAAGGGAGGACACCCTAAAATGGAGGGAGGACACCCCAAAATGGGGAGAAGACACCCCAAAATTGAATAAGGGGCTGAATTTGGGGCTTCTGAGGGTTGAGTGATGGGAAGACCAGGAGGAGCCCCCCTCGTGGCCAGGTGTGACCCCAAAAACGTCCCCAGTGTCCCCCCAAACTCACTGACCCCCCAAAAACATCCCCAGTGTCCCCCCAAACTCACTGACCCCCCAAATCTCCTCCTCCCCTCATCCCCTGCCTCGTGGACCCCCCACTTTCCTCCCCCATTTTTGGGGTGCTCTCCTGACCTTCCCTTCTTCATTTTTGGGGTGTTACTCTGGCCTCACACTTTGTGTTTTTGGGGTGTTCCCCTGACTTTTTCCCCCCCATTTTCGGGGTTTTCCCCTGACCTTTCCCTCCCCATTTTCGGGTTGTTCCCATTACTTTTCCCCCCTATTTTTGGGGTTCTCCCCTGATTTTCCCCCCCCATTTTTTGGGGTTCTCCCTTTACTTATGCTCCCTGTTTTTGGGGTGTTCCTTTGAATTTTTCCCCCTGTTTTTGGGTTGTTCTCCTGACTTTTTTCCCATTTTTGGGGTTTTCCCCTGACCTTTCCCTTCCCACTTTCGGGTGTTTCTCCCCCATTTTTGGGTTGTTCCCCTGACCTTTCCCTTCCCATTTTTGGGTTTTCCCCCCCCATTTTTGGGGTTCTCCCCTTCTTCCCCCCCCCCCATTTTTGGGTTGTTCCCCTGACCTTTTCTTTCCCATTTTTGGGGTTCTCCCCCTCTCCCCCCCCCACTTTTGGGGTTCTCCCCTCACTCCCCCATTTTTGGGGTTCTCCCCCCCCCCCCTTTTGGGGTTCTCCCCTCACTCCCCCCGTTTTTGGGGTGCCCCTGACCGTGTCCTGTTCGCAGGGTGCTGGTGGGGGGCACTCGGCTGAAGGAGCCCTGGAGGGTCCCGGGGGTCCCGGGGGGGCTGCGGCTGCTGCTGGGGCCCTTCCTGCAGCCCCTGCAGCCCGGAGGCAGCGCGGGATCGCCCGAGGCAGCGGCGAGAGACCTGCTCGGCTTCCTGGGCAACTCCTCCGGGATGGGGCTGGGCTGGAGCGTGAGTCTGCACCCCAAAATCCCCTAAATAGGACCCCAAAATGGGACCCCAAAACCCCCCGGGACCCCCAAAACCTGCCCGTGGGGCTGGAGCCGTGAGCAGCCTGCTCAGCTTCCTGGGCAACTCCTCTGGGATGGGGCTGGGGCTGGGCTGGAGCGTGAGTCTGCACCCCAAAACCCCAAAAAACTCCCCAAATGGGACCCCAAAACCTGCCCGTGGGGCTGGAGTCACAAGGAGCCTGCTCGGCTTCCTGGGCAACTCCTCCGGGATGGGGCTGGGCTGGAGCGTGGGGAGGTTTGGGGGGCTGCAGTTCCTGGCCCCGGGCCAGCAGGTATGGGGGGCTGCAGGGGGGGGGTCTGGGTGCTGTGGGGATTTTGGGAAAGGATTTGGGGATTTTAGGGGTGCCGGGGAGGGGTTTTCACCAATTTTCCCCCCAACTTCACAACTTCTGTGCCCAAATTCCACTGTTTTGTGTCCCAATCTCACCATTTTTAGCCCCAAATTTCTCTGTTTCTTGCCCAATTTCCCCGTTTTTTGCCCCAATTTCCCCGTTTTTTGCCCCAACTCTGCCGTACGGGGGGCTGCAGGGGGGGGTCTGGGTGCTGTGGGGATTTTGGGAAAGGATTTGGGGATTTTAGGGGTGCCGGGGAGGGGTTTTCACCAATTTTCCCCCCAACTTCACAACTTCTGTGCCCAAATTCCACTGTTTTGTGTCCCAATCTCACCATTTTTAGCCCCAAATTTCTCTGTTTCTTGCCCAATTTCCCTGGTTTTTGCCCCAATTCTGCCGTTTTTTGCCGCAGCTGCCGCCGATGCCGTGGGAAATCATCGAGGAACCGAAAAAAGGCGGGAACGGCTCCGAGGTGGGCGGGGCTTGGGGCTGTGATTGACATGGGTGTGGGTGGGGCTTGGGTGCTGGTTTAAGGGGTGTGGCTCAGACTTGCTCCTCCTCTTGGGGGCGGGTCCTTAATTTGCATTTATGGCTTTCTCAAGGGGTGGGGTTTTGGCCACGCCCACTGGTGGGTGGAGCCTTGGTGTGGGTCCCACAGAGTGGCAACATGGAAGGCTCTTAAAAGGGCAATGCGTCCTTAAAAGGGCAACACACTCTTAAAAGGGCAATGCATCCTTAAAAGGGCAACACAGTTTTAAAGGGGCAATGTGTCCTTAAAAGGGCAATGCACCCTTATATGGGTGGGCACCATTAAAAGGGCCATGCCCCATTAAAAGGGCAATGCACCTCTCAAGGGGTGGGGCAGCTTTAAAAGGGCAATGCCACATTAAAAGGGCAATGCATCCTTGTGTGGGTGGGACACTTAAAAGGGCAATGCACTTTTAAAAGGGCAATGCACCCTTAAGAGAGCTGCATGCTCTTAAAAGGGCAATATGCTCTTAAAAGGGCAATACCATCCTTAAAGGGCCAGCGCCTCCTCCCCTCGGCGCTGCCCTTGGGGGTCTCCCGGCCCCACTAACGCCCCCCTGTCCCCCGCAGCCCCCCGAGCTGGAGCTGTGCACGGCCCTGGCCTCGCTGCGCGCCCACGAGCGCTCGCTGCTGCTGGGGGAGGCGCGGGCGGTGCCGGCGGGCGCGGCCATCGCGCTGCTGCGGCGCTGGGACCAGAGCCAGCGCTTCCTGCTGCTGCTCAACCCCCGCGGCGAGGCCGTCCGGCCCTTCCCGGGCAGCGCGGACCCCCGGGACCCCCCCCTGCCCGCGGCGGCCACGCTGCACTTCAGCACGGGCCCCGGGCAGCGCGGGGAGCAGCAGCTGCAGCTGCAGCAGCTCAGCCTGGAGCCCCGCCAGGGGCTGCTGCTGGGCTTCCCCTACAGCCCCGAGTGACCCCGGCCCCCCCCACGCTCGTCTCCCCTCACTCGGTTTTTGGGTTCTCGCCCTGCTCCCCCCCCACCCCAAAGGGGTTTTGGGGTTTTCTCTCTGTCCCCAGCTCGGTTTTGGGGTTTTTCTTTGTTTGCTGGGGGTGTTGGGGTCCCCCCGAGCTCTGAATAAAGGATTGCATTTGTGCTCCTGCCTTTGTCTCTGTTTGTGGGGGGTCTGAGGGTCCCCCCCGGGATTTGGGGGCGTCACAGACCCCTGGGAGTGCCCCAAAATTGGGGGGAGGATTGGGGGTCCCGGGGGAATTTTGGGGGGACAGGAGAGGCCAAAGAGGGAACCACGACACCCCTAAACGAGGGGGGTTGGATTTGGGGGCTCAGGGAGGGTCCTGGGGCTGTTGAGGGGGTCAAAAAGAACCAAAATTGAGGAAATCCACCCAAAATGGGGGCTGGGATCCCCACTGGGGCTCAGGGGTGACCCTGGGAGAGGGGGACCCCCAAAATAAAGGGGTGGGGCCACCCTGGGGGGGCGGGAAGGTTTTGGGGAAGGGTCTCAGACCCCGTCAGGAGCTCTGCAGGGTTTGGGGGTCCCTGAAGGGTTTGGGGAGGGGTCTCGGGGGGGACGGTTTGGAGCTCCTGAGGGGTGGAATTAATTTTTTGGTCCTGCCCCTTTAAGCAGGCCCCGCCCCTTCATGTGAGTCCCGCCCCTTTACGCCGGGGCCTCGCCCACTTCCGGGTAGGCCGCGCCCCGTTGCCGTGGTAACCGCCCCTTACCGGAAGTGACGCGGCGGAAGCGGAAGCGGCGCCATGAAGCTGCTGACCCACAACCTGCTGAGCTCCCACGTGCCGGGGCTGCGGCCCGGGGGCGGATTCCCGCTGCGCATCGAGGTGCGGGCCACGGGGCCACCCCGGGGCACCGGGAACGGGGGGGACACCGCGGGCCCCGCCCCCGCCACGGCCCCGCCGCCTCTCGCCGTTACCGGCTACCGGAGCCGTTCCCGGAGCCGGTACCGGAGCCGTAACGGTGCCCCCGGTACCGGTGCCCAGCTTCTCCCCGTTCCCCGGACACCGCGGTTCCCATCGGTGTCTCCTCATTTACCTCCCGTTACCTCCCCCGCTACCCCCGGTGGCTCCTCCGTTAAGCCCAGGAACGCCCGGTGATCGGTCCCGTTACCGGCAATAAATCCCGCTTTAATCCCCGCCGTTAACGGTCCCGCTCCGCGCTTGTTAACCCCGTTAACCCTCCCGCTGTGGCAGTTCCTCCCCTCCCGTTATCCCGGTTCCCGTTATCCCGGTTCCTCTCCCGTTAACGCCCCGTCCCGCCGCGGTTCCGGCCCCGCCGGTTCCTCCCCGTTATCCCCCGTTAATCCCCGTTAACCCCCTCGTTACCCTCCCCAACCGCCGGTAACGGCCCCGTTAATCCCGGCCCGGTTCCCGTTCCCTCCCGGTGACCCCCGGTACCCCAGATTTGGGATTTTTTGGGGGGGTCCCAGGATTGGGTTTTTTAGGGGAGGGGTCCCAGATTTGGGTTTTTTAGGGGCTCCCAGACCATTTTGATATTCCCAAACTTGGGGTGAATTTTAGAACACCCATAACGCCCCGTCCCGCCGCGGTTCCGGCCCCGCCGGTTCCTCCCCGTTATCCCCCGTTAATCCCCGTTAACCCCCTCGTTACCCTCCCCAACCGCCGGTAACGGCCCCGTTAATCCCGGCCCGGTTCCCGTTCCCTCCCGGTGACCCCCGGTACCCGCCCGGCCCCGGTAACGGCCCCGGTGCCCGCAGGCCGCCGAGGTTCGGGTGCGCCCGGTGCCGTTCAACGCCGCCTTCGTGTCCCGGTTGGTGCCGCGGCTGCGCTGGGACGCGCTCAGGGAGGCGGCCGAGAGCGTGAGCGGGGAGGAACGGGAACCGGGAACCGGGAACCGGGAATGGGAAACGGGAACGGGGACGGGGACGGGAATGGGAAATGGGAATGGGAACGGGAAATGGGGAACGGGAATGGGAAATGGGGGACGGGGGACAGGAACGGGAACCGGGAACGGAGCGCCGGGGGGGCAGCGGGAGTCGGGAAGGGCCAGTTGGGGCTTCTGGGGCAGAATTGGGGAGGTCTGGGGGGGTCTCGGGGTCGGGGGGGGATTTGGGGTGTCCTGGGAAGAGTTTGGGGAGATTTTGGGGGTCTCAGAGACCTTTTTGGCACCCCCTTTTTTTTTTTTTTTTTTTTTTTTTTTTTTTTTTTTCTTTTTTTGGGGAGGGGTCTCCCTCTAACCCCCCCTCCCCATTTTTGCCCCCCTCCCGAAGTTGGGGCACCCCTCGGAGCTGCCCCCCGAGCCCAGCCCCGGCTACGAGGCCGACGAGGAATTCCTGCGCCGCCTCCACCATGTCCTGCTCGAGGTCAGGGGGTCCCCAAATCCCCCTCGGGGGGGGTCCCCAAATCTCGGGGACCCCCCCCGACCCCCAATTTCCCCTCCCCCCCGCAGGTGGAGGTGCTGGAGGGGTCCCTGCAGTGCCCGGACTCGGGGCGCCGCTTCCCCATCTCCAGGGGGGTCCCAAATCTGCTCCTGAGCGAGGACGAGGCCTGAGGGGGGGTCGGGACCCCCTCCCCAAAATCCAAAATCCCCCCAAAATGCTGCTGAGCCCCTCCCCCCCCAGGAAGGATCGGCGGCAGGGAGAGAAAAACCCCAAAATCCCGCGGTTTTACCCCAAAAACGGGCCCCGAATTTCAGCCGGGGCTCAAGCGCTGGGGGGCGTGGCCTGAGCTGTCTCATTTGCATATGGGCGGGGCCATCATAACGCCCCTCCCCTATGCAAATTAGCCATGTCCTTATTTGCATTTTGGGCGGGAATTGCTTCGTTTGCATGATGGGCGGGAAATTTCTCTTTTTTTGGTCAAAAATTCCCTTTTTTTACCTCCAAATTCCCTTTTTTTGTCCACAAATTCCCTTTTTTTGCCCACAAATTCCATTTTTTGCCTCCAAATTCCCTTTTTTTGCCCTCAAATTCATTCCCTTTTTTGCCCACAAATTCCCTTTTTTGCCCACAAATTCCCTTTTTTGCCCACAAATTCCCTTTTTTGCCCACAAATTCCCTTTTTTGCCCACAAATTCCCTTTTTTGCCCACAAATTCCCTTTTTTGCCCACAAATTCCCTTTTTTTTCCCTCAAATTCCATTTTTTTCTCACAAATTCCCTTTTTTTGCCTCCAAATTCCCCTTTTTTCTCCCTAAATTTCTCCTTCCCTCCCAAACTTCCCACTTTTGCCCCAAATCCTTTTATTTTCTCCGAATTTCATCATTATTTTTGCCCCAAATCCCTCTTTTTACCCCAAAATCCTCCAGTTTTGCCCTCAGATTCCTCTCCTTTGCCCCAGTTTCCTCCCTTGTGCTCCCAAACCCGGATTTTCCCCCAAAATCTCTTTTTTTTACCCTCATTTTTTTTATATTTTGCCGCCAAATCCTCCTTTGTGCCCCAATCCCCTCCTTTTCCCCCACATCTTTCTTTTCTATCCCAAACCTCCTTTTTTTTCCCAAAATCCCATTTATTTCCCCCGTGTTTCTCTCCCCCGTGTTGTGACCTGTTGCATTTGTAACTTCTCCCATAAATTCAATAAAAATCCCCTTTTTTTGCCCCGATGTTGGTCCGGAATCGCCTCCTTTGTTCTCTTGCGGATCCTCTGGGGGAATCCTTTGGGATGGAGGGAATTTTGGGAGCGCGGGAGGGAACTTTGGCACAACATGGAGGCGCCCAGGTGAGCGTGGCAGCCCGCGCGGGGCCCGGAGCCGCTGCCGGGGCACTCGGGAGGCTCGGGGGTGACCCCGGAGGGGTTCCCGGTGCCCCCGGAGCACCTGGAGCCTGTTCCAGGTGTCCCCGGAGCACCTGGAGCCTGTTCCAGGTGTCCCGGCCCACCTGGGCGGACCCGGCGGGCCCTTGGAGGACCCGCCTCGTCTCTATGATCCCAGAGCGCCTCTCGCCTCGATGGTTTCGGCGCGCGCCGCCGGAAGTGGCGTCAGCACGGCGCGCCGCCGGATGTGACGTCAGTGCGTAGCGGCAGCGGGCTGAGGCGGGAGCGGCGGTTGGAGCGGCCCGAGGGGACGGTGAGGGGGGGGGGGAGCGG
>NW_024368508.1:10650-20155 GCF_014805655.1 Passer montanus | reverse complement strand
GGGCGAGAAGGGCCCGAGGGGCGGGACGGGGCGGGGCCGCCTGTGAGGGGCGGGCGGGCCGGGGGTGTCCCCTCAGGGCCCCCACAGTGTTCCCACAATGTCCCCTCAATGTCCCCTCAGGGTCCCCTCAGGGTCCCCTCAATGTCCCCTCCGAATCCCCTCAGGGTCCCCTCAGTGCCACCTCAGGGTCCCCTCAGTGTCCCCTCAGGGTCCCCTCAGGGCCCCCACAGTGTCCTCTCAGGGTCCCCTCAGTGTTCCCACAATGTCCCCACAATGTCCCCTCCGAATCCCCTCAGTGCCACCTCAGTGTTCACCTAATGTCCCCTCACAGTCCTTACAGGGTCCCCACAATGTCCCCTCAGAGTCCCTACAATGTCCCCTCCAAATCCCCTCAGGGTCCCTTCGGTGTCCCCTCAGTGTCCCCTCAGTGCCACCTCAGTGTCCCCTCAGGGTTCCCATCCTCCCCCTTGCCCCCCCCTCTGTCCCTGTCCCTGTCCCTGTCCCCTCCTCTCCCTGTCCCCATGTCCCCTCACCCTGTCCCAGTGTCCCCTCACTGTGCTGGTGGCACTCACCCTGTCCAGTCCTGTGTCCCCCTGGCTGTCCCCTCAGTGTCCCCTCAGGGTTCCCATCCTCCCCCTTGCCCCCCCCTCTGTCCCTGTCCCTGTCTCTGTCCCTGTTCTCACTCTGTCCCAGTGTCCCCTCACTGTGCTGGTGGCACTCACCCTGTCCAGTCCTGTGTCCCCCTGGCTGTCCCCTCCGTGTCCCCCCTGTCCCCAGGCGCCATGTCCTTGACGTCACAGAAGCACCGTGTCTCTCTGAGTGTCCCCTGGCTGTCCCCTCAGTGTCCCCTGTGTGTCCCCAGGCACCGAGCCCCCTGAGCTGTCCGTGTGTCCCCTCAGTGTCCCCTGTGTGTCCCCTGAGCTGTCCCCCTGTCCCCTGGCTGTCCCCTGAACTGTCCCCTCACTGTCCCCCTGTCCCCTCAGTGTCCCCTGGCTGTCCCTGTGTCCCCTGAACTGTCCCCTCAGTGTCCCCTCACTGTCCCTGTGTCCCCTGGCTGTCCCCTGGCTGTCCCTGTGTCCCCTGGCTGTCCCCTCAGTGTCCCCCCTGTCCCCAGGCTGTCCCCTCAGTGTCCCCTGTCCCCTGGCTGTCCCCTGAGTGTCCCCTGTCCCCAGGCGCCATGTCCTCGACGTCACAGAAGCACCGTGTCCCCCCTGGCTGTCCCCTCAGTGTCCCCTGGCTGTCCCCTGGCTGTCCCTCACTTGGCTGTCCCCTCAGAGGCTGTCCCCTCAGTGTCCCCTCACTGTCCCTGTGTCCCCTGGCTGTCCCCTGGCTGTCCCTGTGTCCCCTGGCTGTCCCTATGTCCCCCTGGCTGTCCCTCAGTGTCCCCCCCTGTCCCCAGGCGCCATGTCCTCGACGTCACAGAAGCACCGGGACTTCGTGGCGGAGCCGATGGGGGAGAAGCCGGTGGGGACCTTGGCCGGGATCGGGGACGTGCTGGGCAGGAAACTGGAGGAGAAGGGCTTCGACAAGGTGGGGAGGGGACAGCAGGGACACCTGGGGACATCTGAGACACCTGGGGACATTGGGGACATCAGGGACGTGCTGGGCAGGAAACTGGAGGAGAAGGGCTTCGACAAGGTGGGGAGGGGACAGCAGGGACATTGGGGACATCTGGGGACAGCAGGGACACCTGGGAACAGCGGGGAAACTGGGGACATCGGGGACATTGGGGACATCAGGGGCATTGGGGACATCAGGGACATTGGGGACGTGCTGGGCAGGAAACTGGAGGAGAAGGGCTTCGACAAGGTGGGCTGGGGACACCTGGGGACATTGGGGACACCTGGGGATACTGGGGACACTGGGGACACCACTGTCCCCTCCCTGTCACCCCCAGGTGTTCTCTGGTGCTGGGGCAGCTCTGGAATCTCTTGGGACTGCAGGGCTGGGGCAGGACCAGAGCTCTTTGGGGTCACTCAGGAGGGTCATGGCAGTGTCCCCACGCCCTGGTGACACCTCTGTCCCCTCGCTGTCCCCTGTCAGGCACACGTGGTGCTGGGGCAATTCTGAAAGAACCAGGGACCACAGGGTTGGGGCGGGACCGGAGCTCCTTGGGGTCACTCAGGAGGGACAGGGGGTCCCTTAACAGTGTCCCCACGCTCTGGTGACACCGCTGTCCCCTCCCTGTCCCTTGGCTGTCCCCGGGCTGTCCCCTCCAGCCATTCCTGGTGCTGGGGCAGCTCTGGAATCTCTTGGGACCACAGGGCTGGGGCGGGACCAGAGCCCTTTGGGGTCACTCAGGAGGGACATGGCAGTGTCCCCACGCCCTGGTGACACCGCTGTCCCCTCCCTGTCCCCTCCCTGTCCCCCGTCAGGCGTACGTGGTGCTGGGGCAGTTCCTGGTGCTGCGCAAGGACGAGGAGCTGTTCCGGGAGTGGCTCAAGGAGACGTGCGGGGCCAACGCCAAACAGAGCCGCGACTGCTCGGGCTGCCTGCGCGAGTGGTGCGACGCCTTCCTCTGAGCCCCCTCCCCAAAATCGGCCCCCCCGAGCCCCTCGGCCCGGCTCCGCGCCCCAAACCCCAGCCCTGCGCCCCAAAATCCGCTCCCTGCGCCCCAAAATCTTCCCAAAACCCCGGCGAGTTCCAGGCAGCCCTTGATTGGGGACGTGCTGGGTAGGAAACTGGAGGAGAAGGGCTTCGACAAGGTGGGATGGGACACTGGGGATACTGGGGACACCGGGGACACCACTGTCCCCTCCCTGTCCCCTCCCTGTCACCCCAAGGTGTCCTCTGGTGCTGGGGCAGCTCTGGAATCTCTTGGGGCTGCAGGGCTGGGGCGGGACCGGAGCCCTTTGGGGTCACTCAGGAGGGACAGGGGGACCCTGGGCAGTGTCCCCACGCCCTGGTGACACCGCTGTCCCCTCCCTGTCCCCTCCCTGTCCCCCGTCAGGCACACGTGGTGCTGGGGCAGCTCCTGGTGCTGGGGCAATTCTGGGATCACTTAGAGTCACGTGGCTGGGGTGGGACCGGAGCCCTTTGGGGTCACCCAAAACTCACCCAGAGACCCCAAAACCACTCCAGGGACCCCCCCGAGTTCTTCAGGGACCCCAAAACCATCCTGGGGACCCCAAAACCACCCCAGGGACCCCCAAACCAGCTCTGGGGACCCCAAAATTCACTCAGAGCCCCAAAACCAGCTCTGGGGACCCCAAAACTCACCCAGAGACCCCAAAACCACCCCAGGGACCCCCAAACCAGCTCTGGGGACCCCAAAACTCACCCAGAGACCCCAAAACCACCCCAGGGCCCCCCCCGAGTTCTTCAGGGACCCCAAAACCATCCTGGGGATCCCAAAACCAGCTCTGGGGAGCCCCAGACTCACCCAGAGACCCCAAATCCAGCTCTGGGGACCCCAAAAGTCACCCAGAGACCCCAAAACCATCCTGGGGACCCCAAAACCACCCTGGGGACCCCCCCCGAGTTCTTCAGGGACCCCAAAACCATCCTGGGGATCCCAAAACCAGCTCTGGGGAGCCCCAGACTCACCCAGAGACCCCAAATCCAGCTCTGGGGACCCCCAAAGTCACTGTGGGACTCCAAAACCACCTTTGGGGACCCCAAAACCATCCTGGGGATCCCAAAACCAACTCTGGGGAGCCCCAGACTCACCCAGGGACCCCAAATCCAGCTCTGGGGAACCCAAAACCATCCTGGGGACCCCAAAAATTCACCCCAGGGACTCCAAATCCAGCTCTGGGGACCCCCAAATTCACCCAGGGACTCCCAAAGTCACCCTGGGACTCCAAAACCATCCTGGGGACCCCAAAACCATCCTGGGGACCCCAAAACTCATCCATGGATCCCAAATCCAGCTCTGGGGACACCCAAATTCACCCAGGGACTCCAAAACCAGCTCTGGGGACCCCCAAACTTGTCCTGAGACCCCAAATCCAGCTCTGGGGACCCCAAAAATTCACCCCAAGGACCCCAAAACCATCCTGGGGACCCCAAATCCAGCTCTGGGGACCCCAAAACCATCCTGGGGACCCCCAAACTCATCCACGGACACCTAAACCAGCCCTGGGGACCCCCAGACTCGTCCTGGGACCCCAAATCCAGCTCTGGGGACCCCAAACCCCTCCCCACTCCACCCCCCACCTATGGGACCCCCAACCCAAAACCATCCTGGGGACCCCAAAAATTCACCCCAGGGACTCCAAATCCAGCTCTGGGGACCCCCAAATTCACCCAGGGACTCCCAAAGTCACCCTGGGACTCCAAAACCATCCTGGGGACCCCAAAACCATCCTGGGGACCCAAAAACTCATCCATGGATCCCAAATCCAGCTCTGGGGACACCCAAATTCACCCAGGGACTCCAAAACCAGCTCTGGGGACCCCCGAACTTGTCCTGGGACCCCAAATCCAGCTCTGGGGACCCCAAAACCATCCTGGGGACTCCAAATCCAGCTCTGGGGACCCCAGAACCATCCTGGGGACCCCCAAACTCATCCACGGACACCAAAACCAGCCCTGGGGACCCCCAGACTCGTCCTGAGACCCCAAATCCAGCTCTGGGGACCCCAAACCCCTCCCCACTCCACCCCCCACCTATGGGACCCCCAAACCGGTGCTGCCACCCCCCAAAACTCATCCCGGGGGGGGGGTCCCGTGGTGCCACCCCTCCCCCATCCCCCCAAAACCAGCTTGAGGGGGGGTCCCCACCTGCCCCTCCCCCACCGCAGGGTGGGATTTTGGGGCGCCGCCCTCGCTGGGGGTGGGGGTTGTGTTCATTTGGGGTGCCCCCCTCCCCCCCCCACGCCATGAGTGTTACTTTGGGGTGCCCCCCACCCCTTCCCCCGCAGGGGGGGGGGGGGCTGGGTTTTTTTGGGGGGGCCCCCCCCCCCCCCCCCGTCCTGGGTGCACCCCTGGGTGATGTGATCACTGTCCCTGTCCCCACAGGGCTCCTCTGCACGAGGCTGGGGTGCATTTGGGGCCTGTCAGCAGCTCCTGCTCCCTGAGCAGCCTGGGCAGGACAGGGACACAGCCAGACCCTCAGAAACAAACATCTAATTTGGGGGGTTGAGGGGAAATATTTGGGGTTTGGGAGGCCTGGGGAAGGATTTGGGGGGCCTGGTGAAGAATTTTGGGGTTTGGGGGGAGGATTTGGGGGTTTCAGGGACAGAATTTGGGGTTTGGGGGAGGATTTGGGGTCTCCCATAGCGGCCGAGTCCTCCAGAGCAGACGAGTTTGACCTCCGAGAAACCCAGAGCGGAGTCCCCCCCCCCGTTGAGCAGACAAGTTCAACCTCCGAGCTGCCAGAGCGGAGTCCTCCAGAGCAGACAAGTCGCATTTCCCGGATCAGAGAACGCGGCCAGAGCGGCCCCGCGGGGCGGCACTTCCGGGCGGCGGCGGCGGCGGCGGGAGGATTCGATCATGGCCGCGGCCGCCGCCGCCTCCTCCCGGCGCCGCCGCCGCCCCCGCGGCCACCCCAACCCGCTGTTCGCCCGCTGGCTGCGCGAGTGGCGGGACGAGGCGCAGGGCACCTGGGCGAGGGGCGCCTACGACAGGGTGGGTGTGGGGGGGGGTCTCTGGGTGGATTTTGGGGTGCTCAGGTGTGATTTTGGGGGGCCCAGGTGTGATTTTGGGGGGGGTCCCCGGGTGGATTTTGGGGTGCTCAGGTGTGATTTTGGGGTGCTCAGGTGTGATTTTGGGGTGCCCGGGTGTGATTTGGGGGTCCCCGGGTGGATTTTGGGGTGCTCAGGTGTGATTTTGGGGTGCTCAGGTGTGATTTTGGGGTGCCCGGGTGTGATTTGGGGGTCCCCGGGTGGGTTTGGGGTGCCCAGGTGTGATTTAGGGTCCCTGGGTGGGTGATTTTGGGGTCCTCTTGTGTGATTTTTGGGGTGCCCAGGTGGATTTGGGAGTGCCCAGGTGTGACTTGGGGTGCCCAGGTGTGTTTTGGGGTTCTCAGGTGGGCGATTTTGGGGTCCCTGGGAGGATTTTGGGGTCCCCAGGTGTGTTTTGGGGTCCCCAGGTGTGACTTGGGGTGCCCAGGTGTGTTTTGGGGTTCTCAGGTGGGCGATTTTGGGGTCCCTGGGAGGATTTTGGGGTCCCCAGGTGTGTTTTGGGGTCCCCAGGTGTGACTTGGGGTGCCCAGGTGTGATTTGGAGGTTTCTGGGTGGGGCTTTAGGGGTCTCCAGGTGAGTTTTGGAGTCTCTGGGTGGGTCTGGGGTCCCTGGGTTGGTGATTTTGACCCCCCCCAGGTGTGGTTGGGTTCCTCAGGTGTGTGTCAGGTGTATTTCAGGTACTCCAGGTGTGTCCCAGCTGCGTTTCAGGTACACCCAGGTGTATTTCAGGTGTATCCCAGGTGTGTTTCAGGTAGACACAGGTGTGTTTCAGGTTCCCCAGGTGTATCCCAGGTGTGGTTTAGGTTCCCCAGGTGTATCCCAGGTGTATTTTGGGTGTCTCAGGTGTATCCCAGCTGTGTTTTGGGTATCCCAGGCACACCCAGGTGTGTCTCAGGTGTATCCCAGGTGTGTCCCAGGTGTATCCCAGGTGTGTTTTAGGTTCCCCAGGTGTATCTCAGGTGTGTTCCAGGTGTGTTTTGGGTGTCCCAGGCACACCCAGGTGTATCCCAGGTGTATTTTGGGTGTCTCAGGTGTGTCCCAGGTGTATCCCAGGTGTATTTTGGGCTCCCCAGGTGTATCCCAGGTGTGTTCCCCCCAGGCCCTGCGCTCTCTCTCCCGGTTCCCACTCCCGCTCCGTTCCGGCCGCGCCGCCGCCATCTTGCAGCACTTTGGCCCCGCCCTCTGCGCCCGCCTGGACCAACGGCTGAGCCAGCACCGCCGGGGTGGGCGGGGCCTGAAGGGGCGGAGCCTGAAGGGGCGGGGCCTGAAGGGGCGGGGCTGGGGTGGGTGGGGCTCTGAGGGGTGGGCTGGGGTGTGGCTTGAGTGAGCCCCGCCCCTTCCCACCCATTACTGCAAGGGGTGGGGCATGAGGGAGGGGGCGTGGCCTCGGGGGGTGGTGCTCTGGTGGGCGGGGCTTTGGTGGGATGTGCCTCAAGGGGGTGGGGCTAAGATAGGGCAGGGCTGTGGTGGGTGTGGCCTGATGGAGCTGATTTGCATGCTGATTTGCATATCGTTTGCATCCCGCAGAGCAGGGCCTCCCTGCCACGCCCCCTCGGTGCCAAGACCCTCCCCCAGCCCCGCCCACGGTGAGTCCCCTCCTCGCCCCTCCCCCACCCAGGACCGCCCCACTGTTCCCCCTTGTGGGGGGAGGGGCAGAGGAGGCCACGCCCCCAATCTCTGCCCCTCCCCCTCCATCCAGCGCCGCCCCCGGCAGCCCCGGCCCCTCCCCCGCTCCCGGAGCCACGCCCTCCTGCAGGTGCTGAGCCAGGTGAGGGGGAGGGGACACACCTGGGGGTGGGGGAGGGGCCCAGCTCCCTGCCCCTCCCCCTCCTCACCCAAAGCCCCGCCCCCAGAGCCCTGAGCCCCTCCCGGAGGCGGAGCTTCTGCAGCAGGCCCAGCCCCTCTGTGACCACGCCCTGACCCCGGTGAGTGACAGGGGGGACCCAGCGCCCCTCCCCCACCCTGGCACCCCCCCCGGAGGGGGTGGGGGAGGGGCTGACCCTGATTTTCCCCTCCCCCACAGGCGGCTCTGGGTCCCCTCCTGCGCCGGGGCCTCGCCCAGAGGAGCGGCCGCCCCCCCCGGTAGGAACGGGACCCCCTGGGACCCCCCCGGGGCCGGGACCCCCCCCTCCTTTAACCCTTCCCCCCCCAGGTACTCTGTGACCCCGAGGGGGCGGAGCCTCGCCGAGGCCACGCCCCCCGGCCAGGTGCGCCCGCAGCGCCCCCTGGCGGGGCAGGACGAGAACTGCGCCCCCTCCCCCCCCGCGTGAGTTTGGGGGGGTTTGGGGACACTTTGGGGACACTTTGGGGCACCTGGGGAGGGTCACAAACACCTGGGGGGGGGTCACAGCCCTCGGGGTCACCTGGAGCTGAATTTGGGGACCCCCAGGTGCGACCCCCGGCAGGAGTTTGAGCTGAGACCCGGCGAGTTCGACATCGTGCTGTGCGCCGACGTCACCGAGGCCAACGGGTGCCTGTCCCTGTCACCCCCCGTGTGTGTCCCTGTCACCCCCTGTGCCACCCCCCGTGTCCCTGTCACCCCCTGTGCCACCCCCCGTGTCCCTGGGAGCCTCGCCGAGGCCACGCCCCCCGGCCAGGTGCGCCCGCAGCGCCCCCTGGCGGGGCAGGACGAGAACTGCGCCCCCTCCCCCCCCGCGTGAGTTTGGGGGGGTTTGGGGACACTTTGGGGACACTTTGAGGCACCTGGGGGGGTCACAAACACCTGGGGGGGAGGGGTCACAGCCCTCGGGGTCACCTGGAGCTGAATTTGGGGACCCCCAGGTGCGACCCCCGGCAGGAGTTTGAGCTGAGACCCGGCGAGTTCGACATCGTGCTGTGCGCCGACGTCACCGAGGCCAACGGGTGCCTGTCCCTGTCACCCCCCGTGTCGCTGTCCTGCCAATGTCCCCTCACTGTCCCCAATGTCCCCAATATCCCCAATGACCCCATGTCCTCACTGTCCCCCGTGTCCCCAACGTCCCCTCACTGTCCCCTCACTGTCCCCAATGTCCCCTCGCTGTCCCCGATGTCCCTCAATGTCCCTCATGACACGTCCCTACTGTCCCCTCACCGTCCCCAATGTCCCCGCTGTCCTGCCAATGTCCCCTCTGTGTCCCTTCACTGTCCCCAATGACCCCATGTCCTCACTGTCCCCAATGTCCCCTCACTGTCCCCCGTGTCCCCAGTGTCCCCTCACTGTCCCTCTGTCCCCTTGCTGTCCCCATGACCTGTCCCTGTGTCCCCATGACCTGTCCCTTCCCTGTCCCCTCGCTGTCCCCATGACGTGTCCCTCTGTCCCCATGACCTGTCCCTCTGTCCCCTCGATGTCCCCATGACGTGTCCCTCTGTCCCCTCGACCTGTCCCTCTGTCCCCATGACCTGTCCCCATGACCTGTCCCTCTGTCCCCATGACCCGTCCCTCTGTCCCCATGACCTGTCCCTCTGTCCCATGACGTGTCCCCTCGCTGTCCCCGTCTCCCGCAGCCCCTCCGGGGGGGTCCCGGCGCTGCTCCGCTCCCGGGGGGTCCCGGTGCTGCTGCGGCGCCTCCCGGTCGGCGACTTCCTGTGGGTGGCGCGCGAGAAGGACCCGCCCGCAGGTGGGCGTGGCTTGTGCGGGGCGTGGCCTGGTGTGACCACGCCCCCGGGGCTGGGTGTGGCGGTTTGGGGGTGTGGCTGTCGCTAATGGGTGTGGCCGGGTGCTGGCCACGCCCTCAAAGCGCCACGGCCATTGGTTGGGTGTGGCCAGAGGGGGCGTGGCCATGTCAGACCACACCCATATACTGGGGGTGTGGCCGTGGTGGTGGGTGGGTGTGGCTGGGCGTGGCACTGGGGGTGTGGCCATGTGTGACCTCACCTGGGTGGGGTCAAATCCTGGCTCC
>NW_024368508.1:778-9813 GCF_014805655.1 Passer montanus | reverse complement strand
TGTCCCTCTGTCCCCATGACCTGTCCCCATGACCTGTCCCTCTGTCCCCATGACCCGTCCCCCTGTCCCCATGACCTGTCCCTCTGTCCCCATGACCCGTCCCTCTGTCCCCATGACCTGTCCCTCTGTCCCATGACGTGTCCCCTCGCTGTCCCCGTGTCCCGCAGCCCCTCCGGGGGGGTCCCGGCGCTGCTCCGCTCCCGGGGGGTCCCGGTGCTGCTGCGGCGCCTCCCGGTCGGCGACTTCCTGTGGGTGGCGCGCGAGAAGGACCCGCCCGCAGGTGGGCGTGGCTTGTGCGGGGCGTGGTCTGGTGTGGCCACGCCCCCTGGGCTGGGTGTGGCGGTTTGGGGGTGTGGCTGTCGCTAATGGGTGTGGCCGGGTGCTGGCCACGCCCTCAAAGCGCCACGGCCATTGGTTGGGTGTGGCCAGAGGGGGCGTGGCCATGTCAGACCACACCCATAGACTGGGGGTGTGGCCGTGGTGGGTGGGTGTGGCTGGGCGTGGCACTGGGGGTGTGGCCATGTGTGACCTCACCTGGGTGGGGTCAAATCCTGGCTCCACCCCCATGGGGGTGGGTGTGGCCATGGGCAAGCCACACCCCCAATGGAGGCCGTGGTGGTTGGGCGGGGCCTGGATGAAGCCACACCCCAATGGAGGCCATGATGGGTGGGCGTGGCCTGGGTGAAGCCACACCCCTATGGGAGCCCATGGCGGGTGGGTGGAGCCTGGGATTGACCCCGCCCCTTGGTGAGGGGCGGTGCAATGGGTGGTGGGCGTGGCTCTGAGTGGGCGTGGCCCGGCCCAGGCCACGCCCCCCGGGAGCTGGCGCTGGACGTGGTGGTGGAGCGGAAATCGGCGGCGGATCTGGGGAACAGCGTCAGGGACGGGCGGTACCGCGAGCAGAAGGTGGGCCCGGACTGGGGGGGACTGGGACGGACTGGGAGGGACTGGGAGAGGAGCTGGGGGGCACTGGGAGGGACTGGGACAAACTGGGATGGGATCTGGGAGGGACTGGGACAGACTGGGAGGGACTGGGAGGGAGTGGGAGAGGAGCTGGGGGGCACTGGGAGGGACTGGGACAAACTGGGAGAGGATCGGGAGGGACTGGGACAGACTGGGAGGCACTGGGAATGAATGAAGGAAACTGGGAGGGGGGGACTGGGACGGACTGGGAGGGACTGGGAATGAATGGGAGGGACTGGGGGGCACTGGGAGAGACTGGGAGGGGAATGGGAATGAATGGAGCAACCTGGGAGGTGATTGGGGAGGGACTGGGAGGGGAGCTGGAGAGGCTGGGATGGACTGGGTTAACTGGGGGGCACTGGGAAGGACTGGGGAAAACTGGGAGGGGATCTGGTGGGGACTGAGGGCTGTTTTGGGGAACTGGGAAGGACTGGGGGCCACTGGGAAAGGTTGCAGGGGGTTGGGAGGGGACTGGGAAGGGCCTGGGGTTAACTGGGATAGACTGGGGTTAACTGGGAGAGGATTTGGGGATTCTGGGGTTTTTTGAGGGGTCCTGGGAGGGACTGGGGGCACTGGGGGTAACTGGGATGCACTGGTGTAACTGGTTTAACTGGGATGCACTGGGATGTACTGGTTTAACTGGGACGCAGTGGTGTAACTGGGATTCACTGGGTTAACTGGGCCACACTGGTGTAACTGGTTTAAGTGGTATAACTGGGATGTAGTGGTGTAACTGGTATGGACTGGTGTAACTGGGACGCACTGGTGTGACTGGCGTAACTAGTTTAACTGGGGCGCACTGGTGTAACTGGTTTAAGTGGTGTAACTGGGATGTACTGGTGTAACTGGTGTAACTGGTTTCACTGGCCCCGTCCCAGTGGCGGCTGCGGCGGGGGAGGGACTGGGACAGACTGGGAGGGGAGTGAGGGGGCACTGGGAGCTGTTTTGGGAAACTGGGAGAAACTGGGAGGAGTTCTTGGGAGCACTGGGAGAGACTGGGACAAACTGGGGGGGGATCTGGGGGAACTGGGAGCTGTTCTGGGGAACTGGGAGAGACTGGGAGGGGCTGCAAGGGGGGAGAGGACTGGGAAGGGCAAGAGGGCAACTGGGACTGACTGGGAGGGGACTGCGGACACTGGGAGGGACTGGGGGGCACTGGGGACACTGGGAGGCACCGGGGTAACTGGGATGTACTGGTTTAACTGGGATGCAGTGGTGTAACTGGGATTCACTGGTTTAACTGGGGTACACTGGTGTAACTGGGTTAACTGGTTTAACTGGGATGCACTGGTGTAACTGGGACGCACTGGTGTAACTGGGACGCACTGGTGTAACTGGTGTGACTGGGATGCACTGGGATGTACTGGTGTAACTGGTTGTAACTGGTGTAACTGGGTTAACTGGTATGGACTGGTGTAACTGGTTTAACTGGGCCGCACTGGTGTAACTGGTGTAACTGGGGCGCACTGGTGTAACTGGTTGTAACTGGTGTAACTGGGTTAACTGGTATGGACTGGTGTAACTGGGTTAACTGGTACGGACTGGTGTAACTGGGTTAACTGGGCCGCACTGGTGTAACTGGGCCGCACTGGTGTAACTGGGATGTACTGGTGTAACTGGTGTAACTGGTTTCACTGGGCCCGTCCCAGTGGCGGCTGCGGCGGGCGGGGCTGCGCTGCCCCGTGTACCTGCTGGAGGAGCCGGGGGAGGGGGAGCCCCTGCCCCTCCCCCTGCCCAGCCTGCGCCAGGCGGCCGCCAGCACACAGGTACCCCCGGGACCCCTCCCCAAAATAGAGAGAGACCCCTCTCCAACAGCCAGAGACCCCTGAGACCCCTCCCCAAAATGCACAGAGACCCCTCCCCAACACCTAAGTACCCCTAGACCCCTCCCCAAAACACAGAGAGACCCCTCCCCAGCGCCCCAAGACCCCTGGGTTGGATTTGGGGGGGGTCTCAGAGCTCCCCTCCCCCCCAGGTGGTGTTTGGGGGGGCTGGGTTTGGTTTAGGAGGGTCCCTGGGGGGATTTTGGGGGTCCCGGGGTTGGATTTTGGGGGTCCCGGGGTTGGATTTTGGGGGTCCCGGGGTTGGATTTTGGGGGTCCCGGGGTTGGATTTTGGGGGTCCCGGGGTTGGATTTTGGGGGTCCCGGGGTTGGATTTTGGGGGTCCCGGGGTTGGATTTTGGGGGTCCCGGGGTTGGATTTTGGGGGTCCCGGGGTTGGATTTTGGGAGCATCCGTTGGGATTTTGGGGTTCCCGGGGGTGTTTCTTGGGGGTCCCTGGGGGGATTTTGGGGTTCTTGGGATTGTTTTGGGGGTCCCTGGGTGGATTTTGGGGGTCCCGGGGGGTTTTGGGGGGTGTCCCCTGAGCGTTGTCCCCTCCCCCACAGCCTCATGGCCGCCCTGGGACCCTCCCAGGACCCCCAAAAGTGCCGGGAGGTGCTGAGCACCCTGCGGTGTGGGCCTGCCCAGAGGTGAGACCCCCCCCCCAAAATCCTGGGACCCCAAATTCTGGGGAACCCCCAAATCCCAGGGAATTCCCCCAAATCCTGGAGAACCACAAATCCTGGGGATTTCCCCCCCCAAATTCTGGGGACCCCCCCAATCCTGGAATCCCCCCCCCCTAAGAACCACAAATCCTGGGGATTTCCCCCCCCCAAATTCTGGGGACCCCCCCCAATCCTGGGGAATCCCCCAAATCCTGGAATCCCCCCCCCCTAAATCCTGGGAATCCCCAAATCCTGGGAAATTCCCCCAAATCCCGGGAACCCCTCATTCCCAAAGACCCTCCCCCAATCCCTGTGTCCCCAGACCCCTGTCCCCTGTCCCCACCCCCGATTTTGGGGGGCTCACCCCTCTCTCCCCTCCCCCCCACAGGAATTTGGGCCCCTCCCTGAGCGGGGCCCTGGTGAAGCTCTACGGGACCCCGGGGCCGCTGGCCTGAGGGGACACCCCAGTGACACCCCAATGTCACCCCATTGTCACCCCAGTGACACCCCAATGTCACCCCAATGTCACCCCAATGTCACCCCAATGTCACCCCAGTGTCACCCCAGTGTCACCCCAGTGTCACCCCAGTGTCACCCCATTGTCACCCCCCAATAAAGCCCCTCCCCCACCACTGCAGCACCCCGAGTTTTGTTCTGGGGGAGGATGGGAGGGGGAGGGGACACCGCGGGGACAGGGGGCGACACTGTGACAGCCCCACCACTGCAGCACCCCGAGTTTTGTTTTGGGGGAGGACGGGAGGGGGAGGGGACACCGCGGGGACAGGGGGTGACACTGGTGGCAGTGGCAGGGGTGGCAGTGACACCCGTGACCCTGAGGGTGACACCGTGACAATGACAGGGGTACATGTGACAGTGACAGTGACAGTGGGGTGACACTGGTGGCAGTGACAGGGGTGGCAGTGACACCCATGACCCTGAGGGTGACACCGGTGACAATGGCAGGGTGGCAGTGACAGGGGTGATGGTGACAGGTGACAGTGACAGTGGGGTGACACTGGTGGCAGTGACAGGGGTGGCAGTGACACCCATGACCCTGAGGGTGACACCGTGACAATGACAGGGGTGGCAGTGACAGTGACAGTGACAGTGGGGTGACACTGGTAGCAGTGGCAGGGGTGGCAGTGACAGTGACAGTGATAGTGGGGTGACACTGGTAGCAGTGGCAGGGGTGGCAGTGACACCGGGGATCTTGAGGGTGACAGTGACAGGAACAGGGTGACAATGACAGGATGAGGGTGATGTGGGGGTGACACTGATGGCAGTGACAGGGGTGATGGTGACAGGTGACAGTGACCAAGGGGTGACACTGGTGACAGTGGCAGGGGTGGCAGTGACATGTGACAGTGACAGTGACAGTGGGGTGACACTGGTGGCAGTGACAGGGGTGGCAGTGACACCCGTGACCCTGAGGGTGACACCAGTGACAATGACAGGGTGGCAGTGACAGGAGTGATGGTGACAGGTGACGGTGACCAAGGGGTGACACTGGTGGCAGTGGCAGGGGTGGCAGTGACACCGGTGATCTTGAGGGTGACACCAGTGACAGGAACAGGGTGACAGTGACAGGATGAGGATGATGTGGGGGTGACACTGATGGCAGTGGCAGAGGTGGCAGTGACAGTGGCAGGGGTGGCAGTGACAGGGTGACCCATGGTGACATCTGTGACAATGACAGGGTGGCACTGACAGGGTGAGGGTGACCCGTGGTGGCACTGGTGACAGTGACAGGGTGACGGTGGCGGTTTGGTGACACAGCCTGGGGTCACACCGGTGACAGGGACACCTGGAACAGCGACAGTGACACCTGTGACACGGGGGTGGCACCGGAGTCCCCTGGGGTCAACTTGGGGTCACCGCATCCCCAAAATTGGGGTGGGGTCTGCCCCGAGCCCTGCGGTCACTCGGGACCCCCAAAGGGTCCCCAAAAATGGGGGCGGGGTCACCCTGGGGTCCCTTTGAGGTCCCCTAAGCGAGGTGGGGGGGGTGGGGCTGTCCCGGGACCCCAAAAAATGTGGGGAGGGTCCCCAAAAGGGGGGGGGGCCGGGCTTGGCTGGATTTGGGATTTGGGATTTGGGATTTGGGGGGGCGGGTCCGGCTGTGCCCCCCCGCCCCCATCCCGGGCAGGAGGAGGAGGAGGAGGAGGAGGAGGAGGCGGCGGCGGCGCGATGCTGGTGGCGCTGGTGGCGCTGGTGGCCGTGGCGGCGGGGGGCGACGCGGGGGTCCCGCCGACCCCCCCGTGCCCGCTGGGCTTCGGGCCGGTGGCGGCGGGCGGCTGCGGGGACAGGGACGAGTGTCGCACGGCCGCCGTGTGCCACCACATGTGCCTCAACCACCACGGCGGCTTCGCCTGCCACTGTCACCGCGGCTTCGTCCTGCAGCCCGACGGGGTCACCTGCCGCCGCCGCCGCCGGGGACACCGGGGACAGCCCGGGACCCCTCCCCAGGGGCTCGGGGGACACCGGGGACAGCCCGGGACCCCTCCCCAGGGGCTCGGGGGACAGCCCGGGACCCCTCCCCACGGGGGACACCCGCAGCTGCCCGAGGGCACCGGGCGCGGCTGGAGCGGCCGGGGATGGAGAGCCTGCGGGGACAGGGACGAGTGTCGCACGGCCGCCGTGTGCCACCACATGTGCCTCAACCACCACGGCGGCTTCGCCTGCCACTGTCACCGCGGCTTCGTCCTGCAGCCCGACGGGGTCACCTGCCGCCGCCGCCGCCGGGGACACCGGGGACAGCCGGGGACCCCTCCCCAGGGGCTCGGGGGACACCGAGGACAGCCCGGGACCCCTCCCCACGGCGGACACCCGCAGCTGCCCGAGGGCACCGGGCGCGGCTGGAGCGGCCGGGGATGGAGAGCCCGGGACCGGCGGCGGGACGGGCCGGGAGGAGCTGAAGCCTCGCCCCGGGACTCGGCACCGGAGCGGAGGCGCGGCTCGCAGGAGGGTTTGGAGGGTTTGGAGCGCGATCCCCACCCGGATTCCCGGCAGGATCCGCATCCCGGCTCGCTCTGGGATCCACGGCAGGGTTCGTTCCCGGGAAGGCACCGGGAACTGCGGCCGGGGCGGCACCGGGGCTCGCACGGGGACTGGGACCGGGATTGGGACCGCGATTCGGACCGGGATCCCCACCAGGATCTGAGGCGGGACTGGAACCGGGATTGGAACCGGGATCTGGACCGGGATCCCCACCAGGATCTGGACCTGGACTCGGACCGGGATTCCCAGGAGGATTTGCGCCCGGGAAGGCACCGGGGCTGGAACCGGGATCTGGACCGGGATCCCCACCAGGATCTGGACCTGGACTCGGACCGGGATTCCCAGGAGGATTTGCGCCCGGGAAGGCACCGGGGCTGGAACCGGGATCTGGACCGGGATCCCCACCGAGATCTGCACCGGGATTTGGACCGGGATCCCCACCCGGATTCGGACCGGGATCCGGACCGGGATTCCCACCAGGATCTGGACCGGGATCCGGACCGGGATTCCCAAGAGGATTTCCGTGAGGATTCCCAGCCCGGCGGGCAGCGGGATTGGCACCGGGATTTGCCCGAGGACTCCCGGGAGGATTCGCCCCCGGGAGGGCACCGGGGTTTGCACCGGGATTGGCACCGGGATTTGCGGGGCTCGCACGAGGATTCGCACCGGGAATGGCCGCAGGATTTGCCCCGGGAGCGGGATCCAGGCTCGGCGCGGCACCGGGACCGGGACCGGCACCGAGAGCGGGAGCCGGAACCGCCCCGGTACCGGGGGTGGCACCGGGACTCCCTCGAGGGGTCCCACGAGGGGTCCCACCGGGATTCCGACCGGGATTTGCCCCCTTCCCCCGTGCCCCCCTATAGGGACGAGGACCCCGGTCCTTACGGGGACCCCTACGGGGACCTGGGGGACCCCGAGACCTACGGGGACCCCTACGGGGGCCCGGCCCCCCCCTACAGGGCCGAGGACCCCGGGGAGGGGCCGTGGGACCCCGAAACGGAGCCCTGGGACCCCGACATTTATGGGGACCCCTACGGGGACCCCTACGAGGACGAGGACCCCGAAGAGGAGCCCTGGGACCCCGCCCCACCCCCCCCGGACCCCTACGGGGACCCCGAGCCCGGGAGCCTCCGCCGGGGCCGGGACCCCCAGACCCGGCCCTGGGACCCCTATGGGGACCCCCAGAGTGAGCCCGGGGACCCCCAGACCCGACCCTGGGACCCCTATGGGGATGGGGACCCCCAGAGTGAGCCCGGGGACCCCGAAACCAGGACCTGGGACCCCTATGGGGACCCCCAGAGCGAGACCAGGGACCCCCAGACCCATCCCTGGGACCCCTATGGGGACCCCTATGGGGATGGGGACCCCCAGAGTGAGCCCGGGGACCCCGAAACCAGGACCTGGGACCCCTATGGGGACCCCTATGGGGATGGGGACCCCCAGAGCGAGCCCGGGGACCCCGAAACCAGGACCTGGGACCCCTATGGGGACCCCTACAGCGATGAGGACCCCCAGGATGACCCCACAGGGGACCCCCACAGGGTCCCCGACCCCGAGGCTGAGCCCTGGGACCCCCCGAGGGCCCCCCATGGACTCAGCCCCTCCCTCAGGCCCCACAGGGACCCCCAAAGCTCCTCCTTTACCCCTCAGGTTCCCCAAAGTTCCTCCCCAGTTGCCCCCCCAGAATCCCAGTTGCCCCCAGTTGCCCCTGCCACTTCCCCCCCCAAGCCAGTGACCCTCCCAGTTGCCCCAGTGACCCTCCCAGTTGCCCCAGTGACCCTCCCAGTGGCCCCAGTTACCCACTCAAAGGCCAGGAACTCCCCAGTTATCCCAGTTACCCCCCCAGTTATCCCAGTGGCCCCCCCAGTGACCCTCCCAGTGGCCCCAGTGACCCTCCCAGTGGCCCCCCCAGTGGCCCCAGTTGCCCCCAGGGCCCCTCCCAGTCCCGGCTCCCTGCGGGTGGGTTTGGCGTTCGCGCTGCCGGTGGCACTGGGAGGGGCACTGGTGATACTGGGAGCACTGGGAGGGCTGGGAAGGCCCCCCCGACCGCCCCTGCCCAGCCCCCACGGCTGAGGGGGCTGGGGGGAGGGGCCCCGAACTGGGAGGGACGCCCCAAACTGGGGGTCCGAACTGGGAAAGGACCCCCGAACTGGGAGTGGTTACCCCGAACTGGGGCGAGGACCCCTCCCAAACTGGGGGGGGACGGCTCAAACTGGGAGCCCCTCCCCCACCAGGATTCAGGGCTCCCCCCGCTGCCCTCTCCCCCTTCCCAAACTGGGGGTCCGAACTGGGAAAGGGCCCCCAAACTGGGATCGCTCCCAAACTGGGATTGTTAACCCCAAACTGGGATTTTTAACCCCAAACTGGGATTTTTAACCCCAAACTGGGATTTTTAACCCCAAACTGGGATTTTTAACCCCAAACTGGGATTTTTAACCCCAAACTGGGATCGTTGACCCCAAACTGGGACTGCCCCCCTCCCCCAGTCCCGCCCTGCCCCCCCGGGTGGGGGAGGGGCGGGGGGCGAGGGCAATAAAGGGCCGGTGCTGCCCCTCCCCCACCCCGCGCCTCAGTCCTTTTTTTTGGGGGGG
>NW_024368508.1:0-496 GCF_014805655.1 Passer montanus | reverse complement strand
GAGAGGGGGTCCCCGGGGGGGGAGGGGCGTGACGTCATTGCTGAGAGGGGGAGGGGAGCCAGGGAGCGGGGGGGGGCTCCTGGGAGCGCCCCAGTTCGGACCAGTACAGCCCGGACAGGACCAGTCTGGACCAGTGTCCCATCCCAGTTCGGACCAGTACAGCCCGGACAGGACCAGTCTGGACCAGTGTCCCATCCCAGTTCGGACCAGTACAGCCCGGACAGGACCAGTCTTGCCAGTGTCCCCATCCCAGTTCCACCAGTAAAACTGGGCAACACCAGTTTGGACCAGTGTCCCCATCCCAGTTCCACCAGTACAGCGCGGGCGGAGCGGAGGGGGCGGAGCGAATGCAAATCCCAGCGCGCAGTTCACCAATCACGTTGCGCGCAAAGCGTGAAAGGGCGGGGCGCCAGAGCGAGAGGGATCCTATTACAATGAAGGCGGGGTTATGCAGATTAGCACCGCGCCGCCGCCAAGGGCATCATGGGAGCTAAAA
>NW_024368507.1:0-1069 GCF_014805655.1 Passer montanus | reverse complement strand
GTTACCCCGATCCCAAATCCCTTTTCCCCCCATCCCTGGTTCCCTCCCGATCCCAAATCCCATCCCCCGATCCCAAATCTCTTCCCTCCCGATCCCAAATCCCTTTGCCCCGATCCCAAACCCCCTTTTTTTTCCCCCATTCCCGGTCCCCTCCCCACCCCAATCCCAAATCTCCTGTTCCCCCGATCCCAAATCCCCTTTCCCCGATCCCAAATCCCCCCTTTTTTCCCCCATTCCCAAACCCCCTTTTTCCCCCCATTCCCGGTCCCCCCCGATCCCAAATGCCATCCCCCCGATCCCAAATCTCCTCTTCCCCGATCCCAAATCCCTTTCCCCATGACCCCAAATCCCTTTCCCCATGACCCCAAATCCTTTCACCCGATCCCAAATCCTTTCCCCCGATCCCAAACCCCTTCCCCGATCCCAAATCCCCCATTTTTTCCCCATTCCCGGTTCCCTCCCGATCCCAAATCCCTTTCCCCACGATCCCAAATCCCTTCCCCGATCCCAAACCCCTTTCCTCGACCCCAAATCCCATCCCCCCGACCCCAAATCCCCCATTTTTCCCCCATTCCCGGTTCCCTCCCGATCCCAAATCCCTTTCCCCGATCCCAAACCCCTTTCCCCGACCCCAAATCCCATCCCCCCGACCCCAAATCCCCCATTTTTCCCCCATTCCCGGTTCTCCCTCACCGCGGCCTCGCTCAGCTCCGCCACATCCCGGGATCGGCTCCGGGGGGTCCCGCGGCGATCCCAAAGAAAGATTCCCGGCGATCCCAAAGATTCCGGGCGATCCCAAACCCTTCCGGCGATCCCAAACGCTCCCGGCGATCCCGAGGATTCCCGGCGATCCCAAAGGTTCGCGGCGATCCCAAAGTTGCGCGGAGTTCCCGATCCTTCTCTTCCCTGCCCCGCAAACTTTTCCCCTTTTGTCTCCGGCCCCGCCCCGGGACGGCCCCGCCGGGCGGAGCGGGGAATGGGATTTGGGATCGGGAATGGGATCGGGGTTTGGGATCGGGGTTTGGGATTTCGGATCGGGGTTTGGGATCGGGATTTGGGATCGGGGTTT
>NW_024368506.1:0-1069 GCF_014805655.1 Passer montanus | reverse complement strand
AAAAAAAAAATTAAAACATAATTGCTGTATATGCAATAATAAATTAATGCACCATGCAAGGAAGTCTAGCATTAGATGACTTGTTATGCAGAGAACTATCAAAACATTCTATTCAAATACATAACACTATTCAAATACATAACACCTACCTATACCTATAGCAGCTCAGATCCAATATTTCTTCTGCATCGACCATTCACTTCTTTCACATATTACATTCATTTCTTTCACATATTTCCTGAGATACATCCATAACTCAAAGGAGTGAGTACCTCTACACTAGACATTGTCTTACTCTTTAGACATAACATAATTCTTAGATTGCTTGAGTTTGCTTCTGCTTTTTTTGACTTTGCTGTCCCCCTTCCCTTTCCAATGCTAAATTGCACTGATTTTCCTGCAGTAATTAGTCCTGTAAATAGTCCTGTGCCAAGTAAAATACCTGCTTTAATTCAGAGTTGCAGAGTTTTATTTTTCTTCCATGGGATAACTCTTCATCCTTCAACAGGGGAAAAAAGGTGGATGAAGATTCTTAATGCTATTTTTAACAATTGATCTTTGAGCCATATAAGATGTATGATTACAGCTGTTAACTTCTAGCAAAGCTCCTGTGACATCTTTCATGACTCTTTCTGTTTTTCACTCTGTCTTTCCCCTACATCAGATACCACTTCTTTTGAGACCAGGTGAACAAAAGAAACCAGCTGGGTTAACAGGAGTATCTGCAGAGCACACAGATGATATAAGGATCACCAAAATAGCTTGCCCTGGCCCGAAACTTAAACCCAGAAAGTCTCTTTTAAACAGTTAACAACAACGGTGAAGGAAGAAAAAATAAAAAATAATCAAGATCACTTTCAGTATATCATCTGAAAAAGTAATTAAAAATTAAATACATTGTGGTTTCTGCAGTGACATATATAACATTTTATATTTTAAAATGAAATAATCTCTTTAAAGAGAGGTTTGTAATAACTAATAACAGATACACATTGCCATTAATTTTGTTCTTACTAAAGCTAATAGCAGATCTGCCACAAGACTGCTTCAAACAAGGCTCTGGTGACAC
>NW_024368505.1:0-1069 GCF_014805655.1 Passer montanus | reverse complement strand
AGATTTCCCAAAATTCACTTTGAAAATCCTAAAATTCCCGTCAGAATTCCCAAAATTCACTTTGAAATTCCCAAAATTCACTTTGAAATTCCCAAAATTCACTTTGAAATTCCCAAAATTCACTTTGAAATTCCCAAAATTCACTTTGAAATTCCCAAAATTCCCGTCAGAATGCCCAAAATTCCCTTTGAAATTCCCAAAATTCCCTTCAGATTTCCCAAAATTCACTTTAGAATTCCCAAAATTCCTGTCAGAATGCCCAAAATTCACTTTGAAATTCCCAAAATTCCCGTCAGAATGCCCAAAATTCACTTTAGAATTCCCAAAATCCCCTTTTGGGACCCCAAAATCCCTTCAGAATCCCCAAAATCCCTTTAAAAACCCAAAATTCCCAAAGATTCCCTTTACATACCCCAAAATTCCCCAAATTCCTTTTAAAAATCCCAAAATTCCTTTAAAAAACCCCAAAATCCCTTCAGAATCCCAAAATTCCCTTTGAAATTCCCAAAATTCCCTTCAGAAACCCAAAATTCCCTTCAGGATCCCAAAATTCCCTTTAGAATTCCCAAATTTCCCTTAAAAAACCCCAAAATTCCCTTTAGAAACCCCAAAATTTCATTTAAAGACCCCAAAATTCCTTTTAACCACCCCAAATTTCACCAAAATTCCCTTTAGAGACCCCAAAATCCCCTTTGAAATTCCTAAAATCCCCTTTAAAGATCCCAAAATTCCCTTTAAAGACCCCAAAATCCCTTCAGAATTCCCAAAATTCCCTTAAAAAAAAAAAAAAAAACCCCAAAATCCCCTTTAAAAACCCAAAATTTCCCCAAAATTCCCTTGAAAAACCCCAAAAATGCCCCAAAATCCCTTTAAATACCCAAAAAAATCCTCCCTAGAGACCCCAAAATCGCCTTAAAAACCCCAAAAATTCACTAAAATCCCTTTTAGAGACCCCAAAATCCCCTTTAGAGACCCCAAAATCCACAAAATTCCCTTTAAAAACCCAAAAAATCCTCTCTAAAGATCCCAAAATTCCCTTTAAAAACCCCAAAATTCCCTTTAGAAACCC
>NW_024368504.1:0-1070 GCF_014805655.1 Passer montanus | reverse complement strand
CCAAAATATCCCTGAAATGTTCCTCAAAACACCCCTGAAATACCCCTGAAATGTTCCTGAAAATAGCCCAAAATCCCCCTGAAATATCCCTGGAATATTCCCAAAATATCCCTGGAATATTCCCAAAATACCCCTGAAATATCCCTGAAATATTCCCCAAATATCCCTGAAATATTCCTGAAAATATCCCAAAATATCCCTGAAATGTTCCTCAAAATACCCCTGAAATACCCCTGAAACGTTCCTGAAAATATCCCAAAATCCCCCTGAAATATCCGTGAAATATTCCCAAACTATCCCTGAAATGTTCCTGAAATATCCGTGAAATATCCCCTGAAATGTTCCTGAAATATCCCTGAAATATTCCGGAAATATTCCCGAAATATCCCTGAAATGTTCCTCAAAATATCCCTGAAATATCCCAGATATGTTTCTCAAAATATCCCAAAATCCCCCTGAAATATCCCTGAAATATTCCGAAAATATCCCTGAAATATCCCTGAAATGTTCCTGAAAATATCCCAAAATCCCCCTGAAATATCCCTGAAATATTCCGAAAATATCCCTGAAATATCCCTGAAATGTTCCTGAAAATATCCCAAAATATCCCTGAAATATCCCTGGAATATCCCTGAAATATCTCTGAAATATCCCCAAAATACCCCTGAAATGTTCCCAAAATATCCCTGAAATATTCCCAAAATACTCCTGAAATGTTCCCAAAAAAATCCCAAAATATTCCTGAAATATCCCTGGAAATGTCCCCGGAATATCCCAAAATATTCCTGGAATGTTCCCAAAAAAATTCCCAAAATATCCCTGAAATATTCCTGAAATATCCCTGAAATATCCCTGGAAATGTTCCTAAATCCCCCAAAAAACTCCCCAAAATCCCAGTTTTTTTCCAGGATTCATCACCACAATGAGCTCCTGACCGTGGTTCCTCAACACCTTCACCTCCAAACCTCCCGATATTGATCCCAAACCCCCAAAAACCTTCTCAAACCCCCAAAAACGTTCCCAAATCCCCAAAACGCTCCCAAATCCCTTTTCCCGCAGGGTTCATCACG
>NW_024368503.1:0-1070 GCF_014805655.1 Passer montanus | reverse complement strand
TCTCACAGCATTAAAAAGAATTTACCCATCATTATAAAAAATACCTATAATAACAGCTTCAAACCTTAAAATCCTACAAAAGAAGTTACATCGACTTTATTTCTACCTCAAAAGTAACCTTAAAACAATTAAACCAATTAGAGTATTAGCTATATATATATATAAAAAAATCAATACTACTGCCATTCCAATTAACGACACAATAATTATGTTATGTCATAATAACAAATTATTATAGCATAATAAATTATTATGCTGTGTTATAATAAGAAATTATGTTATGCCATAATAACAAATTGTTAAGTTATGCCATAATAACAAATTATTACCCTATGTTATGCTAATAAATTATGTTATGTCAAAATAACACATTATTATGTTATGCCAAAATAGCACATTATTATATTATGCTGCATCATAACAATCAATTTTTATGTTATGCCATAATAACAAAATATTATGTTATTTTATAATGACAAATTATGTTATGTTACATCATAACAACCTATTTTTATGCTATGTTATAGCATAATAACACATTATTATGTTATGTCAAAATAACAAATCATTATGTTATCCTATATCATAATGATATGTTCTGTTATAATAACAAATTATTATGTTATGTTATATCATAACAATATTT
This sequence comes from Passer montanus, assembly GCF_014805655.1. Classification (NCBI taxonomy): domain Eukaryota; kingdom Metazoa; phylum Chordata; class Aves; order Passeriformes; family Passeridae; genus Passer; species Passer montanus. The sequence continues at coordinate 424 of NW_024368503.1, read as the reverse complement.
TATGCCATAATAACAAATTATGTTATGTTATGCCATAACAACAAATTGTTATGCTATGCTATCTCATAATAACAAATTGTTATATCATAATAACAAATTATTATGTTATGCCATAATACCAAATGATTATGTTATAATAACAAATTATTATATCATAATACCAAATTATTATGCTATGCTATAGCATAATAATTGTATTATAATAACAAATTATGCTATTTTTTGTCATAACAACACGTATGACACATGTCAAAGGAACAAATTCTTAAGTCAAAATAGCAAATTATTATGGCATGCTAACTCATAATAACAAGTTGTTATGTCATAATAACAAATTATTATGTAATGCCATAATACCAAATGATTATGTTATGTTATAATAACAGATAGCTATCTTATATCACAATATCAAATTATTATGTTG
>NW_024368502.1:0-1070 GCF_014805655.1 Passer montanus | reverse complement strand
TGGTTTTTTTGTTTGGTTTGATTTGGTTTTGTTTTGTTGGTTTTTTTTTGTTTCTTTTTTGTTTATTTTTTGGTTTTTTTGGTAATGTTTTTGTTTGGTTTTTTTTTGTTTCGATTTTTTTTTTTTTTGGGGATCTTTTTTGATTTTGTGGACTTTTTGGGCAGTTTTGGGAATTGTTTTTGGGATTTTCCCCTGCCCAGGCCTGGCCTTTGACTCGTGGGACCTGGAGTTCTACACGCAGCTCTTCCAGAGGGCCGGCAGGAACCCGACCTCGGTGGAGCTCTTCGACCTGGCCCAGAGCAACAGGTGAGCCCAAAACACCAAAAACACCAAAAAACCCCCAAAATCCTACAAAATCCTACAAAATCCTACAAAAATCCCATTAATTCATATAAAAATCCTGCAAAAATCCCACAAAAATCCCACAAAATCCCACAAAAATCCCACAAAAATCCCAAAATTCCCATCCCTGGAGCTCTTCGACCTGGCCCAGAGCAACAGGTGAGCCCAAAACCCCCAAAACAAACCAAAAACCATCAAAATCCTACAAAAATCCTATGAATTCCTACAAAAATCCCACAAAAATCCATTGAAATCCCACAAAAATCCCACAAAAATCCCAAAATTCCCATCCCTGGAACTCTTGGAGCTGGCCCGGAGCAACAGGTGAGCCCAAAACCACAAAAAACACCAAAACAAACCAGAAACCATCAAAATCCTACAAAAATCCTATGAATTCATACAAAAATCCCACAAAAATCCCACAAAAATCCCAAAATTCCCATCCCTGGAGCTCTTGGAGCTGGCCCAGAGCAACAGGTGAGCCACAAACACCAAAAACAACAAAACCCCCACAAACACCAAAACCACAAAAACAAACCAAAAAACACCAAAATCCTGCGAAAATCCCATGAATTCATACAAAAATCCCACAAAAATCCCACAAAAATCCCGAAATTCCCATCCCTGGGGCTCTTCGACCTGGCCCAGAGCAACAGGTGAGCCAAAAACACCAAAATCACCAAAAACCACCAAAATCCCACAAAAATCCCATGAATTCATACAAAAAT
>NW_024368501.1:0-1070 GCF_014805655.1 Passer montanus | reverse complement strand
TGTTTCCGAGGGAAGCCTATGGTGCAAGGCGGGACTCCTGTCTCTTTGATGGACTTCAGAATTGATTATTTGAGGGGTGATGATGAACTGAAAATTGCTTATCTGAGAGATGGTGATGGTGTGGAAATTTATGGTGTTATTTCATGCTGTGGAGGAAAAGGAGGGAGAGGAGGAGAAATGTATTTGGAGGGTTTTCATTCTTAGTTTTGTGTCTGTTCCTTTTTAGATGTTGTAGTTAATAAAGTTTGTTTCCTTTATTCCTAAGTTGGAGCCTGCTTTGCTCTGTTCCTGATCACATCTCACAGAAGCCACTAGGGAAAGTATATTTTCATGGGGGGCACTGGCATTGTGCCAGCCTCAAACCATGACACGAGTACAGCCAGATTGTGAGCCCTCTCTACCTGGTCCCCTGCAAAAAGAACGATTTCCAGTGGGGCCCTGAACAGCAACAAGCCTCTGCCCAGATCAAGCAGGAGACCACTCATGCAGTAGCCCTTGACCCTGTCACGATAGAACCGGAGGTAAAGACTGTGCTCTACTCTGTAGCCAGGAGCAATGGCTTGTCCTGGAGCCTTTGGCAGAAGGTGCCTGGGGAGACTCGAGGCAGACCACTGGGATTCTGGAGCCAAAGTCACAGAGGGTCCAAAGCCAACTACATTCCCACAGAGAAGGAAATCTTGGCCACCTATGAAGGAGTTCAAGTGGCCTTGGAGGTGATTGGCACAGAAACGCAACTCCTCTTTGCACCCCGACTACCGGTGCTGGGGTGGATGTTTAAAGGAAAAGTTCCCTCTACCCACCATGCCACCAATGCCCCATGGAGCAAATGGATTGCCCTCATCACACAGCATGCCCCTATTAGAAACCTGAATCACCCTGGGATTTTGGAGGTAATTACAAACTGGCTGGAAGGTGAGAACTTTGGTCTCACTGACGAAGAGGAGCAGGAACAAGTGACACGGGCTAAAGAAGCTCCGCCATACAACCAACTACCAGCAGAGTAAACGCGCTATGCTCTTTTCACTGATGGTTCTTGTCACATCATAGGGATGAACTGGAAGTGGAAAGCA
>NW_024368500.1:0-1070 GCF_014805655.1 Passer montanus | reverse complement strand
ATAAATATATACAAAATCTGGGGTTAAAAGGGGCATGAAAGGGTTAAACGGCACCCTTGGACAGCAGGGTGTTCCTGCCGTGGCACCCCAGGAACGTGGGGGGGCCCTGGGAGAAGGACAAAATATCAATAAAATATAAATTAATATAAAATATGGCAAAAAACCCCCAAAATTATATACAGAAATATACAAAATCTGGGTTAAAAGGGGCATGAAAGGGTTAAATGGCGCCGTTGGACAGCAGGATGTTCCTGCCGTGGCACCCCAGGAACGTGGGGGGACCCTGAAATTATCAAATTAATATAAATTAATATAAATTGCTATAAAATATAGCAAAATAAATATAAATATATACAAAATCTGGGGTTAAAATGGGAATGAAAGGGTTAAATGGCGCCGTTGGACAGCAGGATGTTCCTGCCGTGGCACCCCAGGAACGTGGGGGGACCCTGGGAAAGGGACAAAATATCAATTAATAAATAAAAATATAAATTAATATAAAAATACTGCAAAAAAACCCTACCAAAATATATAGAAATATAAAAAATCTGGGTTAAAATGGGCATGAAAGGGTTAAACGGGGCCATTGGACAGCAGGGTGTTCCTGCCGTGGCACCCCAGGAATGTGGGGGGACCCTGAAAGATACACAAAATATAAATAAAATATAAATAAATATAAAATATGGCAAAAAAATTATAAATATATATATAAAAATGTAAAAAATCTGGGCTAAAACGGGCATGAAAGGGTTAAATGGCACCCTTGGACAGCAGGATGTTCCTGCCGTGGCACCCCAGGAACGTCGGGGGACCCTGGGAAATACAGGAATTATAAATAAAATATAAATTAATATAAAATATGGCAAAAAAATTATAAATATATACAAAATCTGGGGTGTAAACGGGCATGAAAGGGTTAAATGGCACCCTTGGACAGCAGGATGTTCCTGCCGGGGCACCCCAGGAACGTGGGGGGACCCTGGGAGAGGGACAAAATATCAATAAAATATAAATAAATATAAAATACGGCAAAAAAAAAACCAAAATTATATACAGAAATATCCAAAATC
>NW_024368499.1:0-1070 GCF_014805655.1 Passer montanus | reverse complement strand
GGTTGGGAAAGTAAATCAGGGAGAAGGGGAACATCACTTTTTATCTCTGTGACAATATCTGCATAAAGCCTTTGGAGTATGCTCTGGTCGACATGCACCAAGCCTATGGCTTGCCAACAGTGTTTGTATTCAGCATTTCACGTGTGAAAATCAGGCAGCATGTTAAAAATAGCTGTTGAATTTATGGTGTGAAAAGGTGGCTTGTAATTTGAGCAAAATAATGTTATTTCTATGCAGACCAGTGAGAAGAATTTAAGAGCCTATGGACTGAGGTGTGTGACAATCAGAGCATGAACAAAGTGTTTTCCTTATTAGGGTTGCTATGAAAAATAAGCTCTCAGACAAGTAGATGAATAAAATTATGTAAATAAGATAGTACAGCTGTACAAGTTGTATTTTATAGACCTACACGAGGTGGAAACTTCATTACTTTCAAGTTTTTGGTTTTCCCTTTCATTCTTTGTATGGAATGGGTTCTGCCAAAGCCAGTGATAGTGAGCATAAGGAAGCAGCAGAAATACTATTCTCGAATTATTCACCCAAACTTCAATTATTCTCAAAACAGTTCTCTCCTTCAGTCAGATGAATTAGGCCTTTTAAGATTTATAGGGGAAGCATCCAACAGTTGCTCTAATAAATGCAGTTCTGTTGTGACAATGGTCTATTCAGGTAAAACAAAGCTGGAGCACCTTCTGACCCTGCAGAGAGGATCTCTGAGTGTGCTGTAGTCCTCATTAATTTTCCACTGACAAATGCAACCATCTTTCTCCTCAGTCCCTCTAGGTAGTCTGGCATGTAAGAGTGAGCTAGATTAAATGTCACTGAATGAGTGGTTACATTTCCTGCCCCTGCTGCGTATGCTGAGGAACTGTTAGAGTTAAACAGAGATGACTTCTGAAAGGCACTAATGATTTATTGCTTTGCATGGTTTAGACTTTGCTGTGGGAATAATAATCTCATTATTGTAATTATCTTTGCACTGCTTCCTACAGTTTTTTGCCACCATGTACACTGTGTACTTAATTGGATACATATTTCTGTCTGTGATGCAGAAAAGTGAGGAATTTTTT
>NW_024368498.1:0-1071 GCF_014805655.1 Passer montanus | reverse complement strand
GGGGGGGGGCGACAGGGGCGACCCTCAGGGGCTGCACCCCCAAATCCCACAGAGACCCCCAGGAGAGACCCCAGAGACCCCCAGGAGAGACCCCAAATCCCGGTCTGGGGTCCCAGGGGTCCCAGGGGGGATCCCGAGGTGTTCCCTGGGGGTCCCGGGGTTGTTTCCGAGGGGGTCCCAGGGATGATCCGGTGGGGCTCCCGGGGGGCTCCCTGGGGGTCCTGGGGGTGATCCCGGGGGTGTTCCCAGAGGGGTCCCAGGGGTGTTCCTCGGGGGTCTCGGGGGGGTCCCGGGCTGCTCCCTGGGGGTCCCGGGGCTGTTCCCGGTTGTGTCCCGGGGGTCCCTGGGTTGTTCCCGTGGCTGTTCCCGGGGGTCCCGGGCTGCTCCCCGGGGGTCTCGGGGGTCCCGGGCTGTCCCCGGGGGTCTCACCGTGTGCCACCCGCAGTGTCACGGTGCCGCAGGCGCAGTCGCTGTCCCCCACCAGCAGACACGCGAAGGTGCCACTGTCCCCTGCCCGCAGGTCCCGCAGCACCAGCGACCCGGCGGCGACACCGGCGGCGACACCGGGGGCCACCAGCGCGGCCCTGGCCCCGAACGGGGGGTGGCAGCGCGGGGGACCCCGGCCCCGGGCGCACACGGGGACAGCGGGGACAGCGGCGTCACCCCGAAAGTGCCACCGCACTGTCACCAGGCGGCCCAGGGGCGCGCCCGCCGCGGGACAGCCCAGGGTGACACTGGCGCCCAGGGTGGCGTTGGCCACCGCGAGGCCACCGTGGGGGCTGCGACACTGCCCGCAGACCCCCGAGGGGTCGCCGGGGCCTGGGGACAACGCGGAGTGTCACCGGAGGTGGCACCGGAGCCGTGGTGGCGCTGGGGACAGCGGGGACAGGGGACACGGGCAGCCAGCCTGGCGGAGGGGACCCTGCGGGTTGTCACCGTCCCACGGGCGGGGGTGGCACTGCTGAGGGACACTCGGGGACCGCCAGCAGCTCCGGACAGGGGCGGGGACAGCGGGGACAGGGGCGGGGACAACGATGGGGACAGGGGCGGTGGCAGGGGGGTGACAGGGGT
>NW_024368497.1:0-40259 GCF_014805655.1 Passer montanus | reverse complement strand
ATGAATTCTTCATTGGGAACTTTTCATGAAGGTCGAGCTCCTGTAATGCCTATCACTATACCACATGCCCATAGGTACATGCACAGGTGTATAGGAAATATGAAACATTCAGTGAATATGTGAAAAGCAATTGGGCTGACTTAGAAGATAAAAGTATAGAATAACTTTTGCTGGAGGGGACCTCTGGAAATCATCTGAGCAGACACACTGCTCAAAGCAAGACCAGTGTCTGGGGATTGCAAGGGGCCATTGGGAGATCTGGACCTATCTTTAGATGCCATACAAGGAAACAAACATACAAATGGACCTAGTTAAAAAGCAGAAGAAAATAACCTATTAAAACCCCCTCCATAGCTTATCTTTTCTGCCTGTCCGGTGCAGTAGAGATTCATTGAAAGGATGGATCTAACAGAATGAGAACTATCTTAGGGAACAGCTCACAATTAACAGATAAAAGGCCAAAACTTAGCTTGCCAGCCCCATCTCTTGGGAGTGGTTTTCATTTGCTTATTACAGTATAAGGGATGTCTCCTTCACAGCTCTTCTCTGTGGGAAGATAGATCTGGGCTCAGGGAACAGCTTAGTGATGCTGTATTGACGCCCTTGAAGGGTTATAGGAAATTCCATGGGGATGTTACTAAATGCCCTGTGCTGAGGCAGTTTCTTTTCTTGCAGGATTATTCCCACCAATTCATCTGCACAACTATAAGGGAAAGGATAGTTGTGCCAATTAGGGCCATTCGTGCCCGAGCCATCCTGGAGTTACCTAAATATCTGGACTTCACAAACTGTCCGGTCAAGTACAACAGCCAGAAGACTCTGCTGGTTCACAATGTTGGTAACCGGGGAGTGTTACTCCCATCCTGCCATGTGAGGGCAGGAGCATGTAACATGGGGCAGAAGTGGGAAGGGAATGGAAGGGAAGGTAGCACTGAAGCCTGGCCAGGGGTTCCCCTAACTGGCAGCTTCTCTGTTCTGATGAAATTTCTGGCAAAAGACTAAGAAAAGAATCCTGTGCCTTGCCCACACCAGGCACTGATCCCCCAAGCCCCAGCAGAGAGCTGCAGCAGTCCTGGCATCACCCCTGGGGCAGATGCGGGAGCATGTACACTAATCTGGCTTTGCTGGAGCCTTTTCTTTCCTCCCCTCCCTCCAAAGTCTCACATCCAGCACATAAACAATGCTGGCCCAAAGCTTCTCCATCAGCCAGTAGTGATGTTCTCACCAGGGGTAATGGGAACGTCAGGCCCATAATTGCAGCAATAGGTCCTTAATGAGCTGAACCTGAAGCAAGTTCATCAGCTGTCACTACTGACATGAATAAAGTTCAGCTTGCCAGGTGTTCTCTCTAATTTTGTGTGTGATGCATTCATCACCAAGCTCCCCAGAACACACTTTTAAGTGACAGATTGACCACCAGCAAAGCACCAAGGCCAGGAATTTTGTTTCCTCAGTGGGGCTGTAGAAGAGCACAAAGCCCAGCAGCTGTTGGGCAGAAGCACATTTCACCTGAGCTGTCCCTGAGCATCAAAGCACAGTCTTGTGTTTATCAGGCAAGAGCTATTTACCTGGTGACCAATCCTAGTTGCTCCTGTCAAATCCAAAGTGCACCAACACATCTGCATAATTATTTCCAACACATTGCACAGAGTTTGTCTGCTGGGCCAAGTAAACAATTACCAGCCTGCATGACAACCCAGAGTCCCAGACTGCATTGCTGGTAAATACACAGATACTCCTGTTCTGCTTCCTTGATGTGCTCCTGCTCATGGTGCTTCATTTAGCTGGGATTGGATCCTTCAGACTTTAAATGGCATCTTCTTTTTGGGTCTTGTTTCCATGTTACTGTGTTACTCTAATCTGGTGTTGGTGCTTGGCACCAACTGATGGTGGATGGGAACTCACTGTCAGTTCATCATCCTGCTGTAAAACTTTCATACCTTCTCTCTGTGAGTTCTCACAGGCAGCTCCTCACAACACTGACTCCTTTTCTCTTTCTTCCTCATGGCCACCTGACTCCTTCCTGTCCCTCACAGCCTGTACTAACCCTTACTGTCCCTAGCACAACCACCTGACCCTTACCCTTCACAGCACAGCTGACAAACTCCAACTCTCCTCTCGACCAGCTAATCCACTCTTTTATAACACCCATCCTTATTGAACCATCCTTACTGGACATAGCTGTGACCTCTTAAGGGCAAGGCCGTTCATACTCTTTGGTAATTAGCACAGCTGCAACTCCTCAGGGGCAAGATTGCCTTCTGCACTATCTCTATTCTCTTACAATCCAGCCTCCCGCAATCTGCATTTGCCCTCTCTCAGAGTTTTGATTGTTCCTTTTCTTAGAGCAGCTTTCATTGAAAAGCAGATAAAATGTGCCCTTTTTAGGCTAAATCAGCATGTTTTAAAGGTAAAATAAACCAAAGAACCACACCGCAAATTCAACAGTAATTATTCCATGGTCTTCATGACACCCATCCTTATTGAACCATCCTTACTGGACATAGCTGTGACCTCTTAAGGGCAAGGCCGTTCATACTCTTTGGTAATTAGCACAGCTGCAACTCCTCAGGGGCAAGATTGCCTTCTGCACTATCTCTATTCTCTTACAATCCAGCCTCCCACAATCTGCATTTGCCCTCTCTCAGAGTTTTGATTGTTCCTTTTCTTAGAGCAGCTTTCATTGAAAAGCAGATAAAATGTGCCCTTTTTAGGCTAAATCAGCATGTTTTAAAGGTAAAATAAACCAAAGAACCACACTGCAAATTCAACAGTAATTATTCCATGGTCTTCAAGGAAACGTTCCTTCTCCCTGTCTGATTCCTAGGCTAATCTCACAGGACAGGTAGTGCCCTAACATTTGCATCTCTTGAGGTGAGGTTTATAGGCAGCAGGAAAAAAGAAATTCCTGAGGCAGTCAGTGTCAAGTTGTGCATGCAGATAGTTCTCAACCCTCTCTGTGCTCTTCACAAACCATTCTCTGATGGGATTGCTGGCAGTGGGACCCTTGAGTCTCATTGCAGAGGGCTGGATGCAGAGTATGGGGGATGTGAAGTAATTTTATCCCACAGGATCTTGTGAGGAGGGCTGAATCTCCTCAGAAGTGGGTCAGTGGCTGTTTCTGATCCTGTCTGTTCTATCTTCTGTTGACTGTGGTTGGTTTGCTCCCTGCTTGCCCAAGTGAGCTGACGTGAACTGCACTGCAGGAGGAATCTCATGCCCTGGTGTCCTTCCGAACCCCTGATCCCTCTCTTTGTGTTGCAGTCCTTTCTCTGTGGTTCCGACCACAGGAACTGTGGGCGCTGGTGACACCGTGGAGGTGACAGTGGGATTTCACCCGCTGAAAAACGATGACTATTGCAAGGACTTGTGCTGCAACACAGGTGAGTGCTGGGCCCTGCAAGGGCACAGGACAGTTCTCCACCATGGCTCCCTGTTCTCCCATCCCCCTCCAGAGGTACCTCCCCTGTTCAGCTTCACCCCAAAGCAAACTGAGAACTCCTTGGTGTTTAGGGGGTTGATAAAGTGGATCCCCTCTAACAGGCTAAGATTCTGGACTCCTCTTTTGCTGGGAGTTTCTGAGTGGAGGAAGGAGCTCACAACACTGACTCCTTTTTCTTCCTCATGGCCACCTGACTCCTTCCTGTCCCTCACAGCCTGTACTAACCCTTACTGTCCCTAGCACAACCACCTGACCCTTACCCTTCACAGCACAGCTGACAAACTCCAACTCTCCTCTCGACCAGCTAATCCACTCTTTTATAACACCCATCCTTATTGAACCATCCTTACTGGACATAGCTGGGACCTCTTAAGTGCAAGGCCGTTCATACTCTTTGGTAATTAGCACAGCTGCAACTCCTCAGGGGCAAGATTGCCTTCTGCACTATCTCTATTCTCTTACAATCCAGCCTCCCGCAATCTGCATTTGCCCTCTCTCAGAGTTTTGATTGTTCCTTTTCTTAGAGCAGCTTTCATTGAAAAGCAGATAAAATGTGCCCTTTTTAGGCTAAATCAGCATGTTTTAAAGGTAAAATAAACCAAAGAACCACACTGCAAATTCAACAGTAATTATTCCATGGTCTTCATGGTTCCTTCTCCCTGTCTGATTCCTAGGCTAATCTCACAGGACAGGTAGTGCCCTAACATTTGCATCTCTTGAGATGAGGTTTATAGGCAGCAGGAAAAAAGAAATTCCTGAGGCAGTCAGTGTCAAGTTGTGCATGCAGATAGTTCTCAACCCTCTCTGTGCTCTTCACAAACCATTCTCTGATGGGATTGCTGGCAGTGGGACCCTTGAGTCTCATTGCAGAGGGCTGGATGCAGAGTATGGGGGATGTGAAGTAATTTTATCCCACAGGATCTTGTGAGGAGGGCTGAATCTCCTCAGAAGTGGGTCAGTGGCTGTTTCTGATCCTGTCTGTTCTATCTTCTGTTGACTGTGGTTGGTTTGCTCCCTGCTTGCCCAAGTGAGCTGACGTGAACTGCACTGCAGGAGGAATCTCATGCCCTGGTGTCCTTCCGAACCCCTGATCCCTCTCTTTGTGTTGCAGTCCTTTCTCTGTGGTTCCGACCACAGGAACTGTGGGCGCTGGTGACACCGTGGAGGTGACAGTGGGATTTCACCCGCTGAAAAACGATGACTATTGCAAGGACTTGTGCTGCAACACAGGTGAGTGCTGGGCCCTGCAAGGGCACAGGACAGTTCTCCACCATGGCTCCCTGTTCTCCCATCCCCCTCCAGAGGTACCTCCCCTGTTCAGCTTCACCCCAAAGCAAACTGAGAACTCCTTGGTGTTTAGGGGGTTGATAAAGTGGATCCCCTCTAACAGGCTAAGATTCTGGACTCCTCTTTTGCTGGGAGTTTCTGAGTGGAGGAAGGAGGATCCCTGATTCTCCACTACCGTGTGGCTATGCCTGGGTGAAGTTTTCTTTTATTCCTGGGCAGTGCTGTATGTGAGGTGTGAGGTTTCCATCTGACTCTCTCCAATGCAATGGATTTCTTGCACACCTCTGTCCCACATGTTGCTTCTCCATTGGCTTTTCACAGACCCTTTTTCTATGTTGCTCTCTACACATAAATTTAGTTTCTGTCTAATAGCATTTTCAGGCCCTCAAGTTCCTGGGCGGTGACAAATCAAGACAAATTTTTCCTCATCCCCATTTCCCAGGACATTCATGCTGCTGCAAACCTCTCACATCTATCTCCCATTTGATTTCTAGACTAAGGGAGTCTTCATACAGAAGCTGCTCTGTACTTATTAAACTTTCCTTTGTCCCTTTTAAATTTGAAATGCTTCAGCTTGGTTTTTGAGATCAGAACAATATAAAATATTTCAAGACTGATGTGGCTGTGTGTTTGGATCACATCATTATGATGATGATAATTTTAATGGTGTTCATTTTGTAGTGGTTTGTCATAATGCAGAGCCAGGCTGGTTGTGTTTCCTCACTTGTTTCCCCTACTGCTGTGGGCTGTCACTTCACTTGTTCCTCTGGGCCTCCTTTTGCTGCCCACATGCCCTCAGGCATATTTGCTTGTCAGCAACAAGGGATCCAAGGGATCAGGAGAGACAGGATTCTTTTGGGATGCCCAGGGGAGACCCTGGGCAAGGCAGGACTGAACAGGGCTCCTCAGCGTGATCTGAGTGTGTCACCTGAGCACATCTGACAAATCTCACTGTACACACTGTCACCTTGGGACAAAGCTCTAGAAACACACTCAGAAATAAGGTGTTTAAGGAGCTGCCCAGGACGTCCTCACACTGTGCACACAGAGCTATCAGGATGTGATAAATGTACTGATCCACAGAACTGCTAATACAGCTAAAAGCTGTGACACTTCCTTCTGTGACCTGTGGTTTGCTCTGTTCCTTGTGCTTCCATCAGCCAGTGAGCTGAGCAAAGACTCCCCTTTGCTTTGTTCCAGGTGAAGAAATTATCAAGATAAACCTCTACGGAGACGCTATAGATTTCGATATTGGGTTCACCACAAATTCTGTGGAGGTTGAGAAGACTTTCATCACCATGTCAAACTACACAACCATGCGCGTTTGCAACAGGAGTAGGATCACAGTCCAGTTCCAGTGGAAGGCTTTTCCTACTGAGGAAGATGAGAATGAAGAGAAGAAGAGGTTGGTTTGAAAGATACATTTCAGTGCCCAAGATACATACACGGCCCAAGACTAAAACTAATGTGTGGCCTCAGGGGGGGGTTGGTGCTTTTGAATGGTTTAGACCAAGTAAACCATCCCTGGCACCAGGGTGTGTGTCCCTGGGCTTCAGGAGCTCAGCACTAACCATACCAGTTCCATTTATACTCTAACCAGGAATGGCATTTTGGGAAGGAAAGGTTGATTGCAATGATTGGATTTCCTCAAGTTCTAATTGGGCTTTTGTCTCTCTAATCTTCTTCCTACATGACCTGGCAACATCCTTAAACAGCTCCTGATTTGCCAGCCCCTCTTTCCAAAGGTGATACACCCTCTTTTATTCCCTTAGTTCCTTCAAGAGCTCCTTGCCCATCCAGGCTGGTTGTCTTCCCTGTCAGCTTGTCTTTCAGCACACAGGGACAGTTTGTTCCTGTGCCTTCAAGACTTCTTTCTTGAAGTATGTCCATCTTTCCTGGACTCCTTTGTTTTTAAGGGCTGTTTCCCAAGGCACTCTCCAAATCAGTCTCTTGAATAGGCCGAATCTGCTCCCCAGAAGTCCGGGGTGGAAGTTTTGTTGATGCCCATCCTTGTTTCACCAAATATTGATAACTCTATTATTTCACAGTCACTGCACCCCAGACAGTGGTGAACAGATGAAGTTCATGTAGTTATTAGAGAATCCCCTTGTGATATCCAGTGCCTGGATCCCAGGGAGGCAGCACTGTGGAACGGATCTGGTCAATATACAGGGCCCTCAGCTCCCCTTAGAACAGAATCACCCACTACCACTACTCTTCTTTTCTTCTTAATACTTGAGGCTGTGATCCGTTTGACAGACCAAGTATAACTGGGAGACTCTCCAGAAAGAATTTTTTCTTTAGTGTCATCTCCCTGACCCTCTGGAGCCAGGGCCTCATACCAGTTCTGTCAGGGCACCTGGGCAGGTGATGGAGGTGAGGATGGAATTTTATTACCTCCCCAGTAGAGACCCATTTCCATTCCCCACTGTCTCTTAGGTCTTCTCCTTCTTCCTGATAACAAGAAGGGCAGGGCTCCTCTGGCTCCTGCTGAGCTTCTCTCAGGGTTGGATGGGTGTTTATTTATTTTTCATTCTCCCTAATGCTCCTCAGCCTTTCCACTTCTTCCTTAAGTTCTGCTGCCAGACAGAGCAGATAATTCAGCTGCTCACATCACACGCATGTGTTTTTCACACTATCCTCTGATATTAACAACAGGCTCAGACCCTCCCAGCAATCAGGGTCCTGGACAGCTGCATCCTTCCTGGGGGGTTCTGTTTGAGTTAGTACACTCCTGCTGGCAGCAGCAGCAGCAATGGCTTTTCATCAGCTTTAAACCATTGCTGGGGAAAAGAAAAAAAAAGGCAGAAAGAAGAAAGAAAGAAAAAAAAAAGGCTTGCACCTCACAACCAGCCAATAGACACAACCCGCTACACAAGGAGGGTGGGTGGCTGCACCCTTTCTGCTCAGCCTGCTTGCACGAACTGCCACGCAAAAACTGAAAAATGCCGTGCCAAAAGTGCTGGGCCAGAACTGCTGTGGCAAGTCCCTGTTTGCTGTGGGCCAGGTCGCTCACACTCCCCAGAGTCATTTTAAATTGCCTGCAAAGCACCAGGAGATTGACCCTTGCCTGCTTGAATGGCTGGTGAAAGGGTCCTTTAGTGCCCTGGGCTTCTCGGTTTTCCACTGTTCTCTATCTCCTTGCACAGTGTTTGACTTCCATAGAAGCTCTGTGTGTTAAAAGAAAAGCCCATGACCTTCTCTGGCTACTTCCCTGGGCTGTTTATTTCCATTTTTTCCCACTTGCCTGCCTCAGTCTGGACCCCAGGTGATCCACTTTCCCCTCAGAAGCAACTATGTTTCCCCAATATAAACTTCAATCTGGTTTTGGTTTTTTTTCCAGTTACATCTGTTTTTATGGCAGTCTGTGTCCTAGACTGTCACTAGGACATTTTGTTCTTCCTTACTTCCAGTCATAGGAATGGTTTTAGCTCCAAGGCCACTGTCCTGCTGTCAGAGAAGCTTTTGAGATATCAGAGCAAAGAGGGCTTTTTATGAGAGGAGATAGTGCAGGATCCTTTCCCTTTCAGGACATTCTACTACCGTGCACTGGGATGGGGCCCAAAAAGCTCTGGATCATGAAAATGTCTCTCCAGGAATTTGCTGTCTGCCTCCGGCACAACAAAGTCCCTTCCCCTCTCAGAGCCTCTGTTTTCATGCATATAAAACCTTGAATGTCACTGAAGGGGTGTGGCACCTGAATTAATCAATTTCCTTTGGAAGTGCTCTGGGATGCTCTTGTGAAAGGGAGAGTAGGGAACAGGGCAGGTCCAGAAGAAGAAACAAAGAGTGATGCTGGTAACACGTAGCTGCGACCCAGCTTCATCTCCCCTTCCCAGGGAAGTCCTGCTCCATCATCTTTATCTGCTTCCCCCAAGCAGCTCAGTGGTAGGAAAAGCCACTTGAAGTGGCTGGTGGATTCTCCCTCAGTTATGGCAGAGGCTTTCAGCCAGGAGGTTCTCCTGAGGGCTGCTGGTTTTGGAAACATCTCCTGAGCTTGCAAGCGTGGAGTAAAACTAGCTGCTGTGCCAGTGAACAAGTTATCCTCTGATCCATCTGGGACCCCCATGGCTTGGGGTCAGCCTTTGCTGGGGAGCTGCTGCTGCTCCTCCCCAGGTGCTTTGCTCTCCTGCACTCACACTTCTCTCTGCAAATATGTGGCTTATTAAACAATCTGCTGTCCTTGTCTCTCCTGTGGCTGCAGGCAGCAGATACCGCTGGAGCCAAGAATGTTGTTTCTGGACAACTTAATTGAGGAGAAAAAAGAGAAGGTGAACGGCTTTTGGGAAGATCGCACTACCCTCCCGAGCAACATAGCCGAGAACTTGGTAAAGATGCCAGAAGACCCCTTGCTGTTCTCTGATGACGTTTTTTTCATCGAGCCAATGGTAAGTGATAGCTGAGAACCTCATTTTCCTCCTCCTCAGCTCAAGGCAGGGCTGGGAGCCTGAAAAAGCTGAGCTCTGCTGCCAGGGCTGGAGCTCAAGGGCACTCTGTGCATGTCCTTGCAGTGTCACAGGAAGCAGTTATTGTAGGTAGGGGCTCCCCTGACCCGTGGGATTCAGCAGAGGCTGGTGGAGCACTGCCAGCTCACACACTGACCTGAAGCTTGCAATGGTTCACTGGGAAAAGGAGGCCAAATTCAGCCCAAGGTTAATCCCATAAATGCCAATGCCCTCCTGTAACCATGCCTTGCACTATTTCTGAGTGTCCCTTGCAGTGTCATCTGAGAGCCTGGACACAAGGCTGGAAGGTTTCACTGGGTCTTTTGAGTTCTTCTGCACAGAGGGACAGAAAACCTTTTCCTTTTCTGTTTGTGCAAGCAAAGTGCCACGTGCTCCCATCAACCAGAGCCCTGATTCAGAGCACTGGCATTGTGAGAGATGATGATCTGAGTACTGTCATTGTGGGAGGTGATGAATGCCTGGTGTCTGCACAGTGCAGAATCCCTTCTCATCTTAGAGTAAACCCTAGAATAATGCCAACCTCTGCTTTCTTTCAAAACAGGTTTAACTAATGTATTTATTTCCAAGGAAGGGGATCATCTTCTCTTCTTATGAAGAGCCACCAGTGCACAGTGGCAGTTGCCTCCCACTGCAGCTGACAGCAGCCTGATGTGACCAAGAGCTTGTGTCAGAGCAGTGGGAATATTGTGAAGAGTGGGAGCTGATCAGCTGAGCATTGAGAGCTCCCAGCATTATGTTGAGCTGGGTTTGGAGTGTTTCCTTGGGCTCCTTGTGTTGTTCACTCATCGTTGATGCTCTAAATAAATAAAGGCTTACAGGACTGTGGTTGAAAACAAGAAACAAAGCTTGAAGATAAATGTTTTGCTGTCTCTCTCTGTTTTAGGAGGGAGAAATTGAGCCGTATACCTCGGCTGAAATCAAGGTGACCTTCAAACCCCTAGAGGCACTAGAGTACCAAAATATGGCTTACTGCAACATCTCAGGTACAGCTCCTTTCCCCTGCTTCTCTCACCCACAGTGAGGCCATGGTGCAAGCCTGGGCTCCCGTGTAACTGCTGGGAAGAATCCCTGGTCAGGAGGGCAGTGCTGGCACATTCCCACTGGCCCTGCAGCTTCCAGGGAGTCTCCTGTGCAAGGCCAGGGCTCAGAACACCCGTGTGTGGGTTACCAATCCCAGAACAGCCCAGGCAGTGCAGGGAGAAGTTTTCATACCATGCCTTTGCCAACATTTCCTCAAAGGCCAGAGAGCTACAGAGCAGAACATCTTTAGTGAACAAGCACTAAGCCCCTCTAGAGAACACTGACCTCCAGGATGGGTCCATTTGACATGGATCCATCATCAGGCAGCAGCAGCTGAGTTAGAAATGTGGTCCCTGAGCCTGGATCATCTCCCACTGCCCAGACACCACCAGAGCAGAGGTGGCTGAGCCCCACTGAGCCCAGGGTATTTGTAGAAGGAGCACCCTTGGCAAGCACCTGCTTCTCTCCCAGTGTGGGAATTGTCACCTTGCAGCTCGCAGTCTGTGGAAATAGAACACCGTGCTGAGGGTCAGAAGTTGAGGACTTTGGCAGGACTTTGGCAACAAAGTTGTGTGCTGCTGGGCCAGGTAGTTTGGCAATTGCTGCCCGGCAATTTGCTCTTTATGAGCTTTGTGCCTTCACTGAATGGATTTCAAAGCTCCTCTAAGTGCATGGGAAAGAAACCACAGAATCATAGTATGTTCAGGATGGAATGGGCCTTAAAGATTGTCTAGTCCCCTCCCACTAGATCAGGTAGCTCCAAGCCCCATCCAGCCTGGCTTTGAACACTTGCAGGGCCAGAACCTCGCCCCTGGGGAATCTGCCCCAGTGTCTCACCACCCCCACAATAAAATATTTCTTCCTAATATCTAACCTAAATTTCCTTTCTTTCAATCTATACCCATTATGCTTGGCCTGTCACTACAGGACATCAGGGATGTTTTAAACTCAGCAGACTGGTGGCTAAAATTGGAAACCAGACCAAGGAATGGGTTAGAAATTGCAAGTCAGCCCCAAGGGATATCTCCTGAAGGAAGAGAAGGATCTATATCTTCTCCTGCAGCATCAGGAGCTGGTTGCATCCAGCTCAGAGTCAGGGATTAGCATTGAGGCAGCCTGGAAAATACAGTGTAACAGAGGGAATGATTGTACTGAAATGGACATCTCTCCCCAGGCCTTGAGAGCAGGCTGCCCCTGCACCTCAGAGGGGAAGGCCAAGAACCCCTGGTTGCATTCAGCTGTCATACACTGAACCTTGACAACATTTTTATCAACTTCCCCCACGTCTGTGAGGTGAGCAGCAGGGGCTGGGATGGGTCCTGATGGCTCCTGAGGTGAGCAGCAAGCCTGGTGGAGCTGTGGAATTCCTGGCAACTTGGGCAGTTGTGAGCAGGGAATATTTGACATACTGGTCAAACCTGGTGGGGTCTGAAAGGTGTGTCTGTTGTTCATGAAGCCCCAATGCTTTTGGGCAGCCTTCCTTAGGGATCAGAACGTCAAGAAAAAAAAAAATAAAAAAAATCAAGGGAGAGCAACTGAAAGAGGTAGAAAATGAGGCACTACATCATGCCAGACACTTTCAAAAGCTTGGCTGTGGAAGGGAAAGACACGCGGAGTTTTCTTACCAAAAGATGATGCTGTCTATACTTTTTGATGCTGATGGCTCATAATCAATACATTGTTTTCATATGGGAAAAGGTGAATGAATAGATGGTGCTGTTGGAGCTGTGCAGGCTGGGGCAGCAGCAGCTCAGTGCTGATTCACTAGGCAGCTGCAATCACCACACTCAGGGCTCTCAGGGCCAGGTTTCAATGAGCTTGGTGATGCTGCCCAGAGGTGCACTGCTCTGTCTCCATGGGATAACCCCAGGGTGACTGCAGTTCTGTGGAGTTACCACTGCTTTGCATGAAAACCCAAAGGCAGAACTTGTCCTGTTGTATTTTTTGGCTTCTGCCATTCAGCAGCACAAAGCATCCTTCTGCCTTTTCTGGGTGTTAATTGCATCCTTAGACAATAACTCACAAGAAGGGAAGATTCCACACATGTATTTCCACTTTGCTTTCTTGCTGCTGCAGGTGAAACTGGTTAACAAAGGAGATCTTGATGCTCCCTTCACCTATATCCCTTCAACCACAAAGGTGGGCTTTCCCTTCAAGTTTGAGCCCGAGGAGGGGATCATTGCAGCAGGTGGGACCCAGACTGTTCAGGTCTCCTTCAGTCCCACCGTGTTGGGGTGCTGCTGTGCTAGATTCAGGACACCCATGTTGGTTGTTTAAGCTATTGCTCTTGGCTGTGCCAGCTGGTGCACTGCTGACAAGCTGCTCCTTTCCTCTAGGATTCATCTGTCCCTGTGTAGAACTGTTGCTGCTCTTTTCAGAGGATGTTTGGGGCTGCCCTGGATTCATATCTCTCACTCTGTCTGTAATGATTGTGTGGGTCAAAATCTCCTGAGAAAGCTTCTCCATGGGAACACCAATTACAGCTAAGAAGTAGCAAAGCAGGGAACCTGTGGCTGGAAGGGCTGGTTACAGAACTTTGTGGGGACACCTTTATGTCCATCACATTATAGATGGGGAAACGAGGCACAGAGCCACGTCTGGGTGTGTGTTCAGGGTGCTTCATGGGACCACCAGCAACTTGGGGGCTTTTCCTGCCTGCCCTGTGCCCAGAGCCCATCAGTGGCTGCTGGCTGCTGGCCACTTGGCTTTAGCTGCCTCCTGTGCACAGGGGCACTGTGCTGAGCACACGGTGTGTGTTGGTTTGAAACCCATGGTGCCCTGACACCAGGTTTTCTGGCCCGAGCCATGACAACCGGACCTTTGCAATTCCTTTAACCAAGGCATTTCCTGCTCTGTCTCTGCCATCCAGGGGCAGCGTCACTGGACCAACTTTACTCTTCGATGTTGATGAGCTCAACTTTGGTGACATCTCCTTTGGTGAGTGCTCCCTGGGCTGGGACACAGTGTGAGGGATCTGTGTGTTCCAAAATAGAGCACTTGAACATAAATTCATCTGTCACTCGTGGTCTGCCACAGCAGCTTCTTCAGGGTGTGAACTCCAGGGCTGCTGGTGCCTCAGGTAGTATTTTGCCATTGTGAGATCAAATAGAACCAAGGATTGCTGGCAGCAATCACAGTGAGCAGCAAGGGTGTGATGTCCCCGTTTGTTGGGTGAGGTGGAACATGGTTCCTAATTGCTAATCTCAAAGCAAGGCTCAGTTTGCCCCAAGTTGAGTGGGCTCTGAGCTGTCTCGTGCTCAGTCTGTTTGGGCCAAACCAAGAGATGCCTTAAGGATCCTGCAGAGAGAAGCTGCATTAGGGTGCTTTGCATCACGTTCTGGTTCCTGATTCCATCCTCACTTTCTTTTGCTGTAACTTCTTCTCCATGACAGCTCACTGTTTATATATCTTGAAAGTGGTGGGAGTGTTGGCAGGCTTAACAGGCAATTTTACAGCTTGAATTTTCAGAGTAAATGCTCGGTCTGGGTGCACACTCATCACTGAGAGATAACTGGTGCTGGTTTGTGGCAGCTGAGGGAGCTCTTCCCCATCACAAAGAGAGAAGCTTGCAGTGTTCAGCAGGGCTAAGAGTGGGCATTTTTAAGGCTGCAGTCTGGAATCAGTATCAAAGGGAATTAAGTGATGATTAATTCCTCATGCAGCTTCTCGGTGAGCTGTAGTTCAGATAACAAAGAGCTAAACTCCAATCCCACTTTCATCCTGCCAGGATATTCACACCAGGAGTCATGCCATAATTGGTGCCTAAATGCTATTTGTGTCCTCTTCCTAGGCTTTCCCTACACCCAGTGCTGTCGGCTCACTAACACCTCTGTGGTGCCCGTGACGTTCAAGCTCCGCATGTCAGACGATGGCACGCAGCCGGCTGTTGACAGCATTGATCAAATACGCAGTGACAGTGACCCATCCTGGAGGAAGGGAATTCATTTTTATGTGGAGCCAAGGGAGTTTAGAATGAATCCCAGCCAAGGGACCATCCTCCCCCAGGAACACCAGGATATCGAGGTACAGGAAGAGTCCAGCCAGAGACGCTTCAGCACCAAGGCTGAAGTTTCACTGGAGTGTGGGAGGGTTTTAGCTCTGGGGCCAGCTTTGAGCATTGTGTGGGTGAGAGATCTGCACTGCTGTGAGGCCTCTGATAGCTGGGTTACTTGGGATGTTCCTCAAGGAGGACTGTTTTGTTTCCAAAATCATACACTGAGATCAATGTATGTCAAGTACTGAAGCCATTCTTGCGATTTGAGAGTGATTTCTTTGGTTGCAAGTGGGCAGAGCAAGGATGAGGACAGAAGATGGCTGTTAGAGAGATGTCATTGTATAAAACAGTTTGCTTTTCTTCTTGGTCTCATTTCTCCTCTCCTGGGGAGCAGGGATCTCCAGTGGAGACAAAATTCTGCAGCCATGAACTGCCCAGCACCTGCTGGGCCACACTTTGCCCTCAGCTTCCTGCTGTAAAGCTGAACTCATTCTGTTCAAGTCAGCAGATTTCCTCTGCATTTATGTCATTGTAGTCAGATGAAAAATTGGCCCCTTAATTTGAATACAGTGGTGCATAGAGCTTTAGACTAATGTTTTAATGTAGCTGACCTATGTCCTGATAGCAAGGTGTGTTTAACAAATCTGGTATTGCCAGAAGGCTTTTGCTACTCTCAGAGACTGTGCTCTACACATGGACCAGCAGAAGAATTAAGACAAAATCTGCACTTTCCTTACCATGAAACAAGAACTGGAGGATATCACACGTGGGTCATGAGCTTTTGTATGGAAGAATTTACTGCTCTTCTCTTCCACCAGGTGACCCTGTGTTCCAACTCAGTGATGGAGTTCTACAGGCCAATGCTGGTGGATCTGGAGGGTGTTGGCAAGGGAGTGGCATCACTGGTCATCTCAGCCAGGTACCAGCCCTTCCCTGGCCTCCCCCAGCACACTGCCTTGCACAGGGTTTGCTGGCTGCAGCTGCCAAGGTGAAGAGCTGTTTAATGACCTCATGTTGTGCCCAGTTGGACATGAGAACAGCAGAGCTTGGACAGCAGCCTGTGGTGAAAAGCAGCCCTGCTCACAGCCCAGCATGGTCCTGGGCCCTTTTCTAAAGGGACCAGGAATGATAAAATTTATTGGCCTGGGTTTTGGTGCTTGAGATGGAACAAATTTCCAGAGGGCCTCCTCTCCCTCTTCCTGCAAGGGTAGAGTTGTGCTGGGTTGTGACCACCTTGCATTGGTTTGGGACACACCAGGCAGCCTGCTGAGAGCCAGGGTCTGGTTTGGTTAATGAGGGCATGTGGCAGGGGGGAAGTGGCTCACAGCAAGAGTGGTGAGGGCAAGGTCTTACGAGGGGAAAGCAGCCCTTGATGTGGCAGGTCAGCTCTAGTTTTTCTCCTTCCCTCTGCTTCCCATTTTGAGCTTTAATGTTCTCAGACTTAAACCAAAAGTCATTCTTGCTGCAGCAGAATTCCATCCTGCTGTGCTGCTGTGGGTGTCAGTTTGATGCCAAGAGGGATGCAGTTCCCTGGGGCTGTTCCCTCTCCCAGGCAGAGCCATCCAGGCAGTGCCTGGGCTGCCATTTTGGCAAGCAAGTGGAACTGGGGACAGTCAGTGCCTGGAGCTGTGGAGGGAAGGACTGAGGGAGCTGTAGGACCTGGGAGGAGCTGATCAGCTACTCTGGAGGGCAGCTGGTGTCTCGTGCCCTCCAAGGCTGGGGCAAGCAGCTGAGTTCCCAGGCAGGGCAACAGCACCAGGGAGAGAAGGGGGTAATTTTTATGGGGACACTAGAGTTGTGTGTTCCTTGAGCCTTAGTGAGCACTGATCCTTGTTGGGAAGATTCCCCCAGAGCTTTTGCTGCAGCAGAATTCCATCCTGCTGTGCTGCTGTGGGTGTCAGTTTGATGCCAAGAGGGATGCAGTTCCCTGGGGCTGTTCCCTCTCCCAGGCAGAGCCATCCAGGCAGTGCCTGGGCTGCCATTTTGGCAAGCAAGTGGAACTGGGGACAGTCAGTGCCTGGAGCTGTGGAGGGAAGGACTGAGGGAGCTGTAGGACCTGGGAGGAGCTGATCAGTTACTCTGGAGGGCAGCTGGTGTCTCGTGCCCTCCAAGGCTGGGGCAAGCAGCTGAGTTCCCAGGCAGGGCAACAGCACCAGGGAGAGAAGGGGGTAATTTTTATGGGGACACTAGAGTTGTGTGTTCCTTGAGCCTTAGTGAGCACTGATCCTTGTTGGGAAGATTCCCCCAGAGCTTGTGGATCACTGGGGCTGTTACAGGAGTCCTTGCAAGCCTTCTTGGGTAAAGGAGGGGCTGAGGCAGCTGTGGGACACAGTGCTCTGCCTGGGGCACTTGACAGCCTCTGGGTGCTGCCTCTCAGGGTTTGCCCCTCCTTGACAAGACATGTTTGAGGCGGAAAACTTTGAAGGCAATTTATCACTGTAGGGCTGTTAAATGTCCATTTGATAATGACAAATGTGTTATGCTCCATTTCGCAATCTTTGGGAGTGAATGTTCTCCATTCTCTCAGTATCTCTGATTCCCTTGGGGTCATCTCTTTGCCCAGATGTCTCGTTCCTAAGCTGCATGTGAACCCTGAAATCCTGTTCTACGATGAGTGCCGCCTGAAGGTGCCATACGAGAGGAAGTTCCTTGTTACAAATAGCACCGATCTTCCTGGCTGCTATGGGCTTATTCCTCAGGTTTGGCATCACATCCACTTCCTCCTCTCAAATATTATTGAGGAGATTATTAGGGGGAAACAAGGGTTTGGATAAGGCCTTGTTGGTTTCTATTCAGTCTTAAAGACCTGTTGAGAACAGGATCCTGAATGTAAACTTTAGGATGCAGTTCAACCTCCTGAAGAAACAGTTTTATGTTCTAGTCTTCAGGCTGTTTTCTCATGGGAGATCTTAGAGGGTTGTGAAAAGCTGCTGCATCCACAGACACCAATGCCTGTGCTGGCAGCCTCCTTGCAGGATCCCCTGGGAATGCTAAGCCTACAATTCTTGCATCTTGTTTGTGCCTTTTACCTTTGTCCTGAGCATTTTTAAACACGTGTGTGAGTTGCTGTTGCAGTGGATGTTAGGGAGTGTAAAGTTTCTTCAGAGGTGCCTCTGAAGTTGCATTTCATTGTGTCTCTTGCAGAAACGCAAGGAGGACTCTGCTGTACTGATCCTTGTTGGGAAGATTCCCCCAGAGCTTGTGGATCACTGGGGCTGTTACAGGAGTCCTTGCAAGCCTTCTTGGGTAAAGGAGGGGCTGAGGCAGCTGTGGGACACAGTGCTCTGCCTGGGGCACTTGACAGCCTCTGGGTGCTGCCTCTCAGGGTTTGCCCCTCCTTGACAAGACATGTTTGAGGCGGAAAACTTTGAAGGCAATTTATCACTGTAGGGCTGTTAAATGTCCATTTGATAATGACAAATGTGTTATGCTCCATTTCGCAATCTTTGGGAGTGAATGTTCTCCATTCTCTCAGTATCTCTGATTCCCTTGGGGTCATCTCTTTGCCCAGATGTCTCGTTCCTAAGCTGCATGTGAACCCTGGAATCCTGGTCTACGATGAGTGCCGCCTGAAGGTGCCATACGAGAGGAAGTTCCTTGTTACAAATAGCACCGATCTTCCTGGCTGCTATGGGCTTATTCCTCAGGTTTGGCATCACATCCACTTCCTCCTCTCAAATATTATTGAGGAGATTATTAGGGGGAAACAAGGGTTTGGATAAGGCCTTGTTGGTTTCTATTCAGTCTTAAAGACCTGTTGAGAACAGGATCCTGAATGTAAACTTTAGGATGCAGTTCAACCTCCTGAAGAAACAGTTTTATGTTCTAGTCTTCAGGCTGTTTTCTCGTGGGAGATCTTAGAGGGTTGTGAAAAGCTGCTGCATCCACAGACACCAACGCCTGTGCTGGCAGCCTCCTTGCAGGATCCCTGAGAATGCTAAGCCTACAATTCTTGCATCTTGTTTGTGCCTTTTACCTTTGTCCTGGGGATTTTTAAACATGTGTGTAAGTTGTTGTTGTGGTGGATGTTAAGGAGTTTAAGGTTTCTTCAGAGGTCCCTCTGAAGTTGCATTTGATTCTATCCCTTCCAGAAACGCAAGGAAAACTCTCCTGTGTTCTACTCCAGCCCCAAACCCTGTGGGATTGTCCAGCCTCACAGCTTTGCAGAAATCCCAGTTTTAATCGAAGTCCAAACACTGGGCAAGCATCGCACCAGTGTTCTTATCGGCGTGTTTGGGGATGAGAGAAACCCACTGGTGAGTGCAAGGGGAGATGTGTGCAGCTGCTCCTGGCAGGGTGCAAGGGGCACAGGGATTCTTTCAGGGAAAACAGGCACAGGCTGCTGTGGAGAAGGCCAGGAGGGATGGGTGGCACAAACAGCTCGTGCCTCATAGGTGGTAATCTCAGTGTCTGACACAGAATGTAGTTTGTCTAAGCTGGAATCAAGGATTATTTTAGTTAATTAATCTTTAATGCTATTAACTTTGGAAACATCTGTTTTAAAATGTCTTGTCATCTCTCTGAGCACAAAAGAAGATGTCAGAAGACTTCTGGGAACTTCTGTAAAAGAAAGGAAAGCTGGCATTTGAAGAGTAGTTGGAGAAGGATTTAAACTTATATTAAAACATACGGAAATGATTATGCCAAATTCCCTGGACAGCACCAAACATCTGCACCTGGGCCATTCTGGCATTGTATCAGTCAACAGGAAGGACAGGCAGTGCAAGCTGTGCCAGGGAGCCTGAAGTCTGACAAAACAGTTGCTTTCAACTATCAGGCTGCTTACCTTCAAGAGGAGGGTTTCTCCCCCCTCCCCTAATAACCAATTGTTTAACTCTCAGCCTGGTCTTAACTAGAAATTCCTTGCAAAGCTTCTACCTGTGGGCCAATAATTTGTGGTTTGAAAGTCTCTTGTATCTTAATCCTTTTAAATTTGGAGGTGAATATGTAATTTTTTTTTTCACAGCACTGTAGAAATCCCAGTTTTAATCGAAGTCCAAACACTGGGCAAGCATCGCACCAGTGTTCTTATCGGCGTGTTTGGGGATGAGAGAAACCCACTGGTGAGTGCAAGGGGAGATGTGTGCAGCTGCTCCTGGCAGGGTGCAAGGGGCACAGGGATTCTTTCAGGGAAAACAGGCACAGGCTGCTGTGGAGAAGGCCAGGAGGGATGGGTGGCACAAACAGCTCGTGCCTCATAGGTGGTAATCTCAGTGTCTGACACAGAATGTAGTTTGTCTAAGCTGGAATCAAGGATTATTTTAGTTAATTAATCTTTAATGCTATTAACTTTGGAAACATCTGTTTTAAAATGTCTTGTCATCTCTCTGAGCACAAAAGAAGATGTCAGAAGACTTCTGGGAACTTCTGTAAAAGAAAGGAAAGCTGGCATTTGAAGAGTAGTTGGAGAAGGATTTAAACTTATATTAAAACATACGGAAATGATTATGCCAAATTCCCTGGACAGCACCAAACATCTGCACCTGGGCCATTCTGGCATTGTATCAGTCGACAGGAAGGACAGGCAGTGCAAGCTGTGCCAGGGAGCCTGAAGTCTGACAAAACAGTTGCTTTCAACTATCAGGCTGCTTACCTTCAAGAGGAGGGTTTCTCCCCCCTCCCCTAATAACCAATTGTTTAACTCTCAGCCTGGTCTTAACTAGAAATTCCTTACCTGTGGACCAATAATTTGTGGTTTGAAAGTCTCTTGTACCTTAATCCTTTTAAATTTGGAGGTGAATATGTAATTTTTTTTTTTTCCCAAAAGCCCAGCGTTTCAGCTGGAGAGTGGCAGCAGCCCCTAAAGAAATAACTTGAGTGGTGTTGAGCTGTTTAAGCTTTTCTAGCTTTCCCTGTTGTGGTTTGTTTTGGGTTTTTTTGAAATCTTTCTTGCCTGCTTCCTGGAACAGAGAGCAGAATTACGTAGCTCTGGAGAGCTGGCAGAAATCTACCCAAGTCCAAGGCTGATAGAGTTTGGCACGATCCCAGTACTGCAGCCTACTTCACGAAGCTTTAGCCTCCTCAACGAGAGTCTCGTCCCTACAGACTTCAGGATAGAGATGGTGAGTATCTGTGGGGCTGTTTTCCAGGGAAAGGGACTGGTCAGTAGCAGCCATGACTTGGTTTTTATATGCATGGTTTCCATATTGCCCTGTGTGAAAGGAGGCAAGATACTCCAATATTCCATCTGAGACGGACAAGAGGAACCGGCTCTGGAGTGGTTTTAGCTGGGGCACCCCTCAGTGAAATCAGGTGCAGAGATGTTGGAGCAGAAATTAGTCTGGACTATGTCTCCCTTAATTTTACAGAAGGTCTTTAGCTGTGCCTGTCACACTTTTGGAGCTCCGAGATCAAGAGAAACCTGCGGTCCTTTGCTCCCCAGAGCATGGATTTCATTGTGGTTTCCCTGTTCCATCTATCTGCTTTGTGCCAAACTGCTGTTAACAGTAGAGAGCAGGGTGTGAGGTCTGTCCTGAGACTGCTCGTGGGGAGGCAATTTTCACACCTCCTGTGGGTCAAGCCAGCTGGGCTGTCCACACAAAGGACGTGTGGGGGTTGTGCAGCCCCACAGCCTGTGATCTCTGTGCCCTTGAGGAGCATCTTGGGGGACCAGCTGCAGAGAAACGCTGCCTAATACGTGGAGGCTGCATAGGGCAGAAGGAGCTGGGGCTGTTACCCTGGCATCCACTTCTCTTGCCCAGTCTGTGAAGTCCATGAGAAACCAGATGATGAGAGCTTTTGGGAAGAGTAGGCCATGCCCACAGAGCACGTGCATCCAGTTTTCTTTCTGCTTCCTGCTTTCCTGCTCTGCTACAACCATTTAGAGGTGACTTTCCAAAGCAGAGGGCATTGGGGCACCTCTCTACAGCTGATGATCAGTGGGAAGTGAGGGCTTCAGTCCTTTAGGGGATGCTGAGAAGCACTGATGGCCCCTTGGGAGAGAAGAGTTTGGTGTTGGGGTTTTGCACAACTGGTTTTGCAGAGATACTCTTCAGGCTCTCAGCAGTATCCTCCAGCTGTGTGGTTTCTGCAGTGGCATTTGAGAAGTCCTGGCTTCCTCTGGCCTTGAGCCTTTGTGAGAAGCCAGGAAAGAGAAAGCAGCTTTCCTTGGCACACATTCCAGAGAAAGACTGGGGAAGGAACACTCTCCTGAGGATAAGCATCCCTTGGGTTGGGCAAAACTGGGTGGGTTAATTAGGTGAGTCTGTTAAAGGAGGGGAGAATACAGGTTGTATGAGCTCTGCTGTTGCCCAATACTGTATTTTAGGGATTTTAAGCCTGTATGGTTTTTATCATCCTCTCTATAGTCTTTCTTTTCTTGTATCCCACAAGAGACCAGGGTGTATGGTTTCCATCCTAATGCACATTATGCTTGTCTTACAGGCCTCG
Source organism: Passer montanus (assembly GCF_014805655.1). NCBI lineage: Eukaryota > Metazoa > Chordata > Aves > Passeriformes > Passeridae > Passer > Passer montanus. Next base: position 18,661 of record NW_024368497.1, on the reverse strand, counting down.
AGACCCCAGTGCTTTGTCATTGAACCCAGAGAAGGAGTGATCCCTGCTAGGGGTGAGGTGCCTGTGACTATCACAGCAATGCTGGATGACACTGGGCATTTTGCTAACAGTGTCCGGCTGTTGATTGGGAACAGCCTTTGGACCGCCTGCGGGCTGGTGGCTTTGGGCACTGGCACCACAATTGTCATAGACAAGCCATTCGCCCCGGAGCTCAATTTGGGATACCAGTTCAGGTAGGAGATCTCTCCACTCCCACCTCTCCTACTGTCTCAACAAGGAGCAGTTTTACTGTAGTCCTTCAGGCAAGGTCTTCTTCAGTGTCCAAAGCCCTGACTCCTTCTCTGAAGGCAGAGATTCCCTTAGAAACGTGTGATGGGCAGTTGAGAGTTGTTAGACACCCTCAAAAGCCACTGACAGGGAAACCAGTTGCTAAATTGCCACTGAATTGTCTTTAGTTCTAATACATTGATGTCCTCACTTGACCAAGTGGCTGCCCCAGAACAAAAGGTTCCCGAAATGGCACCCGGATGAGGCGGTCCCTCCGTGTGGCTGAGGGACCAAGGGAAGATGGCATCACATCCTTCCCTTCCAAAATGGCAAGCAGGGGCCTGGGAACAAAGAGACAGGAGGGTGACAACCCCCACCGGCAAGGCAGGAGCCCACAGAGCAGTGCCAGAGGCAGACGGAAACTCTCTGGTTTGTGCGGGGTCCCCAAGTGCAGGATCTCAAAGATTCAGTAACAGTTTCAGGCACAGATAATACAAAATACAGCAACAGTATGAAATCACCCCAGAACAAACATTTTGGAGGAAAACACCATGTCCTGTTAGCCTCACCTAGAAAATGCTACATTACCATTATAAACATATTTCCCTTTGCAATAACAACATCAAAATGGCACCTTATCAGACACTATTTCTGGTCTACATTAAAAGCTGGAAATGTAGACAGTCTCCAAGCAATTAACACCTCGGGTTGCTCACTGAGAGCAATCTGATGACCAGGGAAATAGCTGCTCTCCTATTATTTTCCATCCTCCCTTCTATTCTAGCCTCCTTCCCTGTATTCGTCAGTTCAAAGTAACAAACCAGGGCCGCCGTTACCATCGGCTCTTCTGGAGCATCAGCTCACCTGAGAAGGAGGGCCAGAGTGTCTCAGCCCTCAGTTGCCCCAAGGATGATTCCCAGAGCCCCAAAAGTGCCAGCCCTGTGTTTGAGCTGGAGCCATGGTTAATGGAGCTGCAGCCAGGCCAGTCTGCGGACATGGTGGTGCAAGGCTTCTCCCCCATCCCGCAGGTGAGGTCCCCACCACGGGCTGAGCCTGGGGAACCATCAGATCCCCTCCCCTGCGCATGGTCCACAGTCCCTTGACATTTGCCTGGGGAAATGAGCAAAGGCCTTCAGGAAAGTGGTTTAAGACTTCAGGTTTCTGTGGCAGCACCAGTTGCTTTCCTTGCTGGCCACCATCAGACCAGCTAAGGCTTTATTGTGATTCCACAGCTACCAAAATCCAGTGCTGATCCCAAAGTAAGGGTGGAAGGAAATATTGCTCTTTTGGGGCAAACAGTGTTGCATGCTTAGTCAGCAAAGAAGGGCAGAGAAATAAGTTACACTTAGACTACGAGCTCAAAAAGAAAGTGAGTTAAGCAAGTGCCAAGTGATTTATCTGGGGTAAGCAGAGAGTAAAACAAAAGCCATGTGAAGGGAGGGAGTTTCTCACAAGGGCCTTTTGGGTGCAGTGTTACAGACAATTGAGCACAGAATAAATAAGCTGCATCACAGGAAGAAAAGGGGGCAATGACTGTAACTCTGTGGCAGGAATGGGGCCCGTGCTGGGTGTTGGGTGCTGAGCCAATGCAGGGCATTTGCTGGATGCCCTGCCACCACCCACTGGTGACAAGGGACTCTTGCATGCAGGAGGTGCAGGCTCATGTGATGTGTGAAGCTGACAGTGGGCCAGCCATCAAGACAGAGAAGACAAAGATAATAGAAACAGTCATTACCTGCAAATATATTGAACCCTCTATAGAAGTGTCAGCCAGACATTTCTCTTTCCGTGTGGAGAAGGTAAGTCTCTGCATTGCATCCTGGCATTTAACTGCTTGGCTGAGTGGGCTGTGTGCTTGTGTTAAAGCTCCTCTTTACCCTTTCTGAGGCACTTTGTAAAGTGAGTGAAGATGCTTTTAGAGATGAGACTGGGTATTTAACTTCCCCAAAGTAAAATTGCAGTTACAGCTGCACCACCAAGGAGGACCATGGCCACTTGTAGCATCCCCTGAACTCTCCTCCCTTGGTCGAACCCCAAGCCCTCAGCCCTGGAAACACTAACTACTTACTGTAGAGTCATCCCTCCCAAAGGGAAAAACAGTCTTCCCCATGGACTTGGTGTCACAACTTCCTCTGGTTTCTCCTTCCCCAGTCACTGGCTTGGCACCCCTGGTGGCCACCCCCCTTCCCCTGGAGGCCAGTCCCCTCTGCCCAGCCCTGAGCTCTGCCCCCCACCCCTTCCCCTTCTTAAGCTGCCTGCTGCACGTGGTTCATCCTCTTTCCCGTGGGTTTCCCTTCAGCTACTGTGTTATTCTGCTGGAATAAAACCTTGCAAAAGAGCCTTTCTTGCCTCTGTCGCTGAGCCAGTTGCGGTGAGTGTTGAGTGGAGGTTTGACGGCGTTGCCTGAATGTTCACTCAGCTTGTCTTTCCACAGGAAAGGCTTGCTGGGGACAAGAGATAGGCAGCAGCACCTACCACTTTAACACCCACTTTTTTAGCCACTTCCAGACAAATGCCAGTTTCTCTGCTCACTGTAAAGGGAGGGTTTGGAGGATGCTCCAAGGCACGGTGATATGTCTGTACACTGATTCTGTAGGGAAGCTGGGGAAAATGGAGATTCCTGTGAATTCCTCAGGCTGACCTGAGGAAAAACCCATCATCTCCTGTGCCTCTTTCCCTTCTCTGCTCTTGGCATGGATGCTTTATACTATAGCTATATGGTACAGCTCTGTGCATTTCCCTAAGTCTCACCTGCTTCAAAGGACCCCCAGACAGCCTGCAGCTGCAGTGATGATAACACTGAGGCAGAGCAGGTGCCCTTTAGTCTCTGGATCCCAACTCCAGCGTCATCTTTCCCTCTCCTGCAAGTTGTCTGAAAAATACAAGATGTTTCATCCTTTGGTTTCTGTAGTTTCAGGCCTCTCCTCTGGTTCCCAGGCTTCCACTGAAGTGCAGAATCCCTGGAACAGGCAGTTCAGATGTAATTTAGAAGCTTTTCAGCTCTCTCTGATTCTGCCTGGGTTCTGCTCGATGCCACACATACAAACTGATTTATGGCATACTGTGGCACAGCACCTGTTTGATATCAGTACATTCAGAACTAGTTTCCCAAACTCTCTGGTTTCTCTAAACCATGCAGGAAGCCCAGCACAATGCATAGACAGGAATGAAGAGCCTAGGCTTTTATGAGGCTGCTAGAGCCAATAAGGTTGTGAGGAATGACTGTATGTGAGTAAAGACCATCTAGTGCTGTTCTGCCCAATATGAAGACAAAACTGGAGCCAAATGGTCTGGATTCACTTTCTGCTTTAGATCTTTCTTCAAGCAGCCACCTCCTCTCAGGAACCTATTCCCTCATCTGTACATGGGAGTGTTTCCCTATCCCCCAGAGGACGCTGTGATTTCTAAAGATGAAAAGCATCTGCTATAAAGAAAAATCTCCTGGAAGGGTAGAAACAAATAGAAAGGGTAAATAGAGATGTATGCACTTCTGGGGCTGAAGAATGTGAGATGCAGCAGAAGTAGAAGGTGGTCTATGGCTAGTTGAGGCTGTTTTTCCTTGTCTCCGGTTTCCATAGAAATCCAGTGATATCCTGACTCGGCAGTACAAGCCTTTGTCTTTAAAAAACACCTGCCTGCTGCCACTGGACCTTATGCTGGACTTGGAGCAGCCGTTCCTGGTCTGTGATGAGGACCAGCAGCCCCTCCCAGATGGCCAGGTGAGCAGCCCTGGACTCCTCCGGTGGAGTCTGAAGAGGTGGGATGTGGTGGTGCCTTTCTGTTGGGAGCTCCTTGAGTCAAGAAGTTTATTCTGTAGTATCAGCAGTGGGCTGGCCTGGGCTGCATCAGCAGAGCTGCTGAAGGAATCAAAATCTCGCCTGAACTGAGAAAATCCATCCCGGCTTTCAGGCACAAAGAGAAGGGAGCAGGCAACTGGGTCTGGGCAAGCCATGCAATAAAGGTGTCTTCTGGAAAGCATGCCAGCTCTCCAGCAGCCACCCGCTTGTATTGCTGCTGAGCACAGGAACGGGAGCCTGAGGGAATCTTGGACTGGACTGTGGTGCCTGCAGTAAAGAAATGAACCATGAACAGATGCTGGGGGTGACTTTGAACATTTACTGTTTTGTGCTATCAGACCTTGAGACATCCTCCCACAGGTGATTAATCACTGCTCATCTCTTTGCAGCCTGTGAGAGTGGATGTAGGGGAGACCTGTCATCTCTACATTGCATTTGACCCAGCTTATGAACTGAATTTTAAGAGCTGGAAAAAAGAGAAGATGCTAAAGATAAATTTGGTCAGGGACCATCCTTTTGTGGAGCGTATTGTCCTTTGGGGAGAAGTCCGCTTCCCACATCTCCACATCCAGCCCAGCACCCTAGAGTTTGGCTGCATCGTGGCTGGCACTGAAGAAGTGCGCTCTCTGAAGATGACCAACTGCAGCTCTCTTCCCGCCCAGTACCACTGGTCATTCCATTCCAGCAGCCAGGTTTACAGGTTGAGGTATGTGCACCTTTGCCCTCTCCTTGAAGCTCTTCTTGCTGGTGTCGTTTGCACTAGGCAAAGAACAAAGCTGTTTGCCTAGGATCTGACAGACTGCTTCTGACTTTTTCTTGTGCAAATAACACTGACCATCCATGCTGAAGCTGGATGCTCAGGGAATAGGTTTTTCACCAATTTGGTGCTGTGTAGCCCCCATAGTGGTTTCCCCTGGGAAGGAAAGCTGGGGTGAAAGCTGCTTTCTCAGACCTCTGTGGCCTGAGGTAATGTCCACCTTGATGAAGGGCTCCTAGTCCCAGTCCCACAGTGCTGCTGGAGGCCCTTCTGGCCCCTCTGCTTTGGGATGGGTCCTCTCAGAGGAGCAGAGCTGCTCTCTGCTCCTTGCCTTCTTCCCTGGCATTGTGCTGGAGGATGCCCAGAAAGTCCCAACACCAGAGAAAGAGCTACCTAGTGCCTGGGCTGATGCTGAACAGCCAGCTGAACAGCCTTCCCTTTCCTTCTTTTCTGAGACAACTCCTTTACTGCCAGGCCAATTTCTTTCCCAGGGGTCAGCATTCAGTGGACACCTTGGATTCTTCACTCCCTTTTTTGGTGACACTTGTTACTCATTTTGACTTCTTCCCCACTGCAACATATCCCTTATGGGTTCTGTACTGCTTGACAGCGGAACTCATTCATCACATCATCTCCTATCCCTGCCTCCCAGAGAGTTTCTACTTTAGAACGAAAAATGCCATTGTCTGGGCACCATGGTCCTGAGAAGTTGCCTCAAACCATTCATTAAAACTAAAGACAGCAGAATAGATGATTAGGGGATCTCTTGGGGGTTATGATCACACTGCCCCTCATCCAGAAATGAAACCCAGCCTTAGGTAACAAGCAACAAAGCTGAAGACAGTGATTCTTTGGGAAGCAGGTCATTACAGGCCCTGAAGCCTGTCTGGGCACGGAGCATCCATGTTGTGTTTGACTGTGTGGGGAGCACTTGCAGCTCAGCAGGGTGACAGGCAGGCAGTGCTCAACTGTGTCCCTCACGTGGCATTAGAAACACAAGCAGAGTTACCCTGAGCACCTGCTTCAATTTAAAATGGAATGTGACCTAAGTCACCTGGGAGTGTTGGAAAATGTCAATCAAGCCCCCCAGCAGTGTCAGGGAAACATTCCTGATAAATACCTGGTGGAGCTGCAGAGTTTCTGGTGTTGGGCACCCTGGGGGCTGTGCTGGCTCATCACTGGCTGGGTCTGCCCCTCTGTGCCTCAAATCTCCCCTTTTTGCTTGCCTTCTGTCTTTTCCTCTCCCACTGTGCTTTTTGCATCCCCACAAGGTGTTCATCCCTGTCCTCTGTAGTTCCTCAATGCAAGCAGTTGCAGCTGCTGCAGCACCTCAGTGTCATCCCTGGGCTGCCTTTAGAACAGACCTGCTCCAGCCTAGATTGGGAAGGGCTGGATCAAACCATTTCTCAGTTCAATGCACCAGCACCCACACAGGGGCTGCATCATGACCAGGAGCTGCTGGTGCAGGTCTCCCTCCCTCCCTCCCTCCCTCTGCAGGTCCCTGTTCATAGTTATCTTATTTTCCAGATATGAGCTTCGCTCACCTAAATTCAAACCCCACCCACCAAAGGAGAAGAGAACCTGTTTGGATTCCTCGGCATCTCAAAGGAGACGTTTCAAGATTAGAACCGTGGAGGAGCCAGTCACAGCCCTGGAAGAATTGTGGGATATTGCCCAATCTTTAGGAGCACAGGTAGATTTTCTTGTACACCTAGCGCTTGTGCTGCCTCCCCAGCCTGCCACCAGCTTGTGCTGCTGACCTCTCTTTTTGTTGCCCTGTTGTCCTGTACCCTGAGAGTTGGCTGGGCAGCGGGGCCAGTGGCTGGAGATGGGGTGAGTGGGAGGGAGAAATAGGAGAGTTTTCCTTGGAGAAGGCCACTCAGATCCTTCAGGCCTGTGTTGAGTGTGGGATTTTTTTGCCTTGTTTTCTTCACAATGTAAGATGAGGCTTTTATCTGCAGCATGATGGTAAGACCTCCAGTTTCCTTCCCAAAGCAAGCTCTGATGAATCCTGATCTCCATGTACCCTCTTCCCAACCCAGACAGACTACCCGTTTCCAGGTCTCTGCTTTCACCCGAGAGCTGGTATTGCAGAGGTGGCCCTGAAGCTGTCTTATAAACTCATGACTTTGCAAAGTGGCTGTCTCTTCCTCCTAGCATAGAAAATGGCTTGTTTTTCAGGTGCCACCAGAAGCTCATGAAGAGTATTACATCCCACAAGGGTTGGAAGGATTCGGGTGTTCTCCGAGTGTACCGCACACTTCTCTCAAAGCGGAGGTTCCAGGTCTCTGCTTTCACCCGAGAGCTGGTATTGCAGAGGTGGCCCTGAAGCTGTCTTATAAACTCATGACTTTGCAAAGTGGCTGTCTCTTCCTCCTAGCATAGAAAATGGCTTGTTTTTCAGGTGCCACCAGAAGCTCGTAGAGGGTATTACATCCCACTAGGGTTGGCAGGATTCAGGTGTTCTGTGGATGTACCGCACACTCCTCTCAAAGCAGAGAAGGTAAGAGGGAATGTGTTTCACTTGCCCACTGTCAGTGTGGCAAGCAGGGCTGTAGCTCCCAGTCCCACTGGTGGCCCTCAGCATTGGCCACACAGGGGCCTCACGTCCCTCTAGGCCCAACACAAAGTGCTGCTCAAACAGCTGGTTGTTGGAGAGGCCGTGCAGGACACATTGTAGGGCTGCCCAAGGATGCTGTGCAGCACCTATGGAGGGCATTGCTCCCCCTGGACCTCACCTCATAGGAAATTTTTGCAGGAGCTTTTGCTGAGGCACCTTGAGAAAGCAGCATATATATCAGAGAGAGAGGGGAAAAGCCTCAGGAGTCAGATGAACTGGGCTGGAGTCCTTCCCTGAGCTCCAAGAGCTCTCACTCTGTCTCTCCTCCTTTTCTAAAAGCAGTAAGAAATGCTTTTTAAAGGCAAGTTGTGCCTTTAGAGAATTTCTACTGCCAGGAGACATCCCAGTTCACTTTCATGTAATGCACTAATTAATGCATTGACCCGTGAGTATGGGAGAAGATTTTCCCCATGGTCCCTGCACTGGTCAGTGGCATGGATACAGGGTGAGATCAGGGTGATTCTGGCTGTGTTTGGGGAATAGGCCCCTCCAGGTACAGCTGCACTTTGCTCCAAGATGCTCTTCTGCATCCATTTCCATGTTCCACACCTTAATCTCTCCTGTCCTCCATCCAGGCTTTCAGTATCCTGCCGCTGTCAGGTGTGCTGCAGCCAGGAGAGAGCCAGGAGGTCTCCTTCACCTTCTCTGGCCCCTTCTACACCATCGCCCATGTCAAAGCGCTGTGCCACGTGGAGGGAGGCCCCACCTACGAGGTGGTGCTGACCGGGCAGGCCTCACACATGAGCTACTCCCTGAGCCTCCGGGAGATCAAATGTGGCTTTCAGGTACCACACGTGTTCCCTGGCGATGCAGCCCACTGGAGCCCAGGCTAGCTCTTGAAACTCTGGTGCTTCGCCAGAAGTGGAGAACTGCCTTGGTGTGGGCATTTACCAGAGGCAGAAGCTTTAGAGCAACTTGCTCTACAGTGCCAGACAGAAGCCACAACAGGGACCAGGCAAAGGAGAAAGGAGGAGGCTCTCTGTCTTGAGGCTCCACACAGAGGGTTTTATTACAAGCACAAGCAGCAAGCCAAAGAGCCCTGGAACACCTGGTGCACGGGTTTTTATGCTGTTACAACTCAGGGGGCGGTTACAAGGAGTTGTCCAGTGGGGAGTCTTCATGGGAGGGGTAAAGGGAACACATCATTTGTTTGGGACTGGACAAGGGGGAGGAAAGGGAAAGTCACATGGGCCAATGAGACATGAAGTTTAGGGGAATTCCAGAGGGGTGTTGCAGTCAGGGATTGGCCCAGGGTAAGAGTGGCAGAGAAGGTTTGGGAGTAAGGGGCTGGATTACATTGACAGGCAGGGAAAGAGCTGGAACAACAGGTGTGGAATGGCGCCTCCCCCTTTGTTGGCTCTGGGGCTTGGAAGTGCAACCTTTGAGGGACACATCTGGCATCCAAGCTGGCTTAAAATGGCCATCTCCAACCCTCTCCAAAATGCTGGGAATGCCTCTTTTTCAGGGTACCTAAGACTGCTTCCTGAGGAAGGCAGGGTCCCAGTGGGGATGCTCTGAGGGGCATGTCCCTGAGACATCCCTCTGCTGATCCACGTCTAAAGCCTGACCTCCAAAGAGATGCTCTTGTCTAAAGCTCTTGCTTAATCCACACAACAATCAAGGGAAGAGTCACTATATTTGGAGAGACTGTCCCAGAATAATCGCCACTTCACTCTTTTTCAGTTGAAAGCCCACAGATATTTCCAGCTACTGGCCCTGTCTGTGTTACCCTGTGTGACTCCCTTGTTGCATCTGTGTTGCTTGCCAATACTTGCAGCAGGTGCCTTTTCTTCTGGAATGCCTCAGTGCTGTCTCTGTTTTTCCTGGCTGTTGGTGACCCCTCAGAGTGCAGGGGGCCTGTGTCCCCTGGTTCATTTATTACTGGCCCTCACATGGTTGTTTTCACCCCTCTGTGTGCTGCAAAAGCTCCCTGGTGCTGTGCAGCTGCCCTGTGCCTGGGTGTTCCCCAGGTTCCCAAGGGCCCCTATCTCCTCCTTGGTCCCTGCTCCCAGGATGTGTCTGCTTTCAATCCCAGAAGAGAGGAAGGAGATTCCCAGCAGCAGGCCTGGGTGTGTAACTTCCCTCTCCTGTGTCTTCTCTCCAGATGTTTAATGAAATTCATCACAGCAATGTCACCCTGGAGAACAGTGGCAAGATTGAATTCAGCTGGGTGCTAAACCCTAGCCCTGCAGACCAGCATCGGCCTGGTGTGTTTTTGGTCAACCCCACCACTGTAAGTAGCACAAGTGATTGACCCCAGCCCTGTGCCAGGTGGCCCAGGAGAGTTTTAAAGGGGGAAAAAAAGCCGGGGGGGAGGGGAAAGGGGGAAAAAAGTCAGAGGGAAAAACCCCAAACCCAGCCATGAGAGAGACAGAGCTGTAAGCCTTTTCTGCTGGGGGCAGAGAAGGTCAAACAAGTGCTCTCCTGATAGACTCCCCCACGGTTTTGGCTGGTGGGTGGCTCTGCTGTCACAGGGCAGACACGGCGGGAGGCACAAGTGTGTTGGTCGCTGTCTGTCCCACTGTAAGGGGAGTAGAGGAGAATTCTTTTTGATAGATTTCTCAGATGAAAATAAGGCACAAACGCAGCGTTATATCTGAAAACTGTTTATTGATAAAGAAAGGGTATGGTCCCGACCAGAAGGGGATAGAAAAAAGAGCAGAGAGAGAAAATGAGAAACAGAGAGAGTAACCCGGGACAGGGACAGAGCGTTAGCGCTGGAGCCCTGGGGCGCTGTGTCGGGTCCTGCTCGGCAGATGGAGCAGCTGTGCTGCCAACCGCACCGAGCGTGTGTGCCCGCCGCGGCGGGCCGGGCTCGATCCGCCGGCAGCAGGGCCGGGCTCGATCCGCCGGCAGCAGGGCCGGGCTCGATCCGCCGGCAGCAGGGCCGGGCTCGATCCGCCGGCAGCAGGGCCGGGCTCGATCCGCCGGCAGCAGGGCCGGGCTCGATCCGCCGGCAGCAGGGCCGGGCTCGATCCTGGGATGTCTTTGAGCCGAAGCAGCACTCCTGCCTGTGTTCCTCCTTGCAGTGGGAACAGGAAGCGATTGGTTTCCCCATTTCTTCATGCCTCTCTCCTACAAGGGCTGAGAGGAGCTGGTGGCCCTGCTCAGTGTGGGGACTTCCCTTCCACAGCAGCAGCAGAAGAGCCTTTTCGTGTTGAGGTGGGCTCTTGCTGGCTGAGGGCAAACCCCATCAGCAGCAGAGCTGGTGCTCACTTCGGGCTGTGCTGGGGCTGCAGCCTTATGAGCCCTGGGGAAGACACACGCCACCCTGGGGTCAGAGGCTCGACCTTTTAGGCACAAGGAAGGTAGAAGGTATGAAAAACGAAGGCCACTCCTCAGTTAAAATTTAAATAAAATTTAATAGGAGACAACAGGGGACAAAGTCAACAAAGCAGAAGTAACAGCGCTGGGTGCTTGGCTTGGGTGCTTAGCCAGAGGCACACACCAGTCAACACAGCAACACCCCTTATATACCCTGGGTATTGCATCAGCCTAATCCATATCTACAAATGCTTATGCATATTGAAATATTTTTACATAGTTCCTCCTCTGTCCCACCTTTTTGGAACATGTGCAGTTGTCCTAGTCCTGGTCATTTGTTACTTTTTGACACATTCAACAGGTTTCCATTCCTTCATTGGTTAAATGTTAATAATACAACAACTCTTCAACATTGGTATCACAACACGACATTCACATTAAAAGAACTCTAAACTTTAGCAAAACTTCTTTTACAAAAGTCAACATTATAAAACACATAGTATTTACTGTAACAGTTGTGAAAGCCAACACTGTAACATGTTTATCATTAAGGTGATGTGGTCTGATGGTTTCTTCTAGATGAGAACCTCTCTCCTCAGCCTGTGTGTCCCCTGAGCCATCCCCATCAAACACTCTGATGCATTCCCTCCCTCTTCTCCCGTCCCTGCAGGGCTCCATTCCACCTGGCGAGAAGCAAGTGCTGGAATTCTCTTACATGCCAGGATTACCAGGAGCCTTCAGCAGGACTTACCAGCTTACAGTGGGTGACCTGGACCCGGAAAATATCTGCCTGAAAGGAGAAGCGTTCTGTCCCATGATCAGTGTGAACCTGCCCTGGAACATCAAAGGTGGGCACTGCCTGTCTGCCCCCAGGAAGGGCCCCTTTGGTTTTGTTCCCTACCATATGCCCATAGGGCAGCTCATGCCCACCTTCACCAAGGCTGGAGGGTTGCAGGACTCCCAGACCAAGTCAAGCCCTCTTCGTGAGTCTTGAGCAGAGGATCCCATGTGGGCTTTGCAGTCACTCCGGGGACTCCGACGGCTGAGATCTCAGGTTGTGCAGGCACTGGAGTGTTTCTGAGGCTGTTACCCAGGCTGTGTGATCACATATCCCTTACACAGGCCTGCTGCTCCCTGCCTCCTCCAGCTTCGTTGCTGTGCAGCGGCTTTGTGGGGCAGTGAGTGGGACAGGGAACAGCGGGGCTGGATGAGCAGGGAGAAAAATTAGCAGCATCCCACCACTGTCCAAGCTTCTCAGTCCTGCGTGGGATGTCTTTGAGCCGAAGCAGCACTCCTGCCTTTGTGCCCTGCCTTGGGCACAAGGAAGGTAGAAGGTGACACAGTGCTGGTCTCAACCCTGCTAGCTCCACAGAACCAGGCCAAGGAGTGTGCTGAATGTGAAAAACAGGGCCAGGAGACCAGCCCGTTTAAAGAGGCCTTTATTAAGAACAGTTGTTGGGTGGGGAACCCGAGGGGTCGCGCACACCGCCACTGCTCCCACAGGACGACGCTGAGGAGGAGGAGTGCAGCTTTGTCTCTCGGCAGAGCTGGGGCTTCCGTCCTCACAAGAGTCCTCAGGCGGGCAATGTTGGCCCATAGTCTAGGGGTGTCATCCAGACTGAGTACTCCTCAAGCCATGGTGACAGGACAGAATCCGGCTCTGTAAATGGTGGGTGATTCCCAGTGGCGCAGCCAGTTTAAAACCATTGTTTATGTGCTGGTTTGTTGTTTTTGAGAGAGTCCACACCATACCAACAGCTCCTCATTAAATTCGGTCAGGGTGCAAGTCCCTCTGGGAGCAGAAGTGGTTCCCAACAGAAAGGGATACAAACACAGGGTAAGACAGTAACACTTAACAATGGCAAACAAAGGCAAACCTCAGAACTCCAACATTCTACATTCAACAACAGACTAACACTTCCAATTAAGATCCTATTAACTTCATCAACATTAACTAGCAATTGCCACTCTGAAAAAGAGCTCAGTGTTTCATTTCTCACACTGAATCCCAGTGTTCCATTTCTCACACTGAATCCTAAAAGTTTAATATCCAGGGTTCAGTTTAGCTGGGAGAGAAGCCTTTACAGCGCTGGTGTGTAATCCAGCACAGGGGGAGGATGCAAGAATGAGGGAGAAACATCCTGTATGAGTTCTACACAGCCTTATTCTCTATTTCTGGCTGTGCAGGAATTTATATATGGGGTAGGTTCAATGGGAAGTACAAACCTTCGACCACTTGGGGCAGAACTGGGGAGGAATCCAAGATGGGGTTGCCAACCTTCTAACCAATATGGAGAACCAGCGGGAACCAACAAGCCAATGGGGCTTTGAAGGATATAAAGATGACAGGGTAGTCTCTGGAAAAGGGGATAGGTATGAGGCGTGATTGACAGCTGTGGGGAGGAGGAACATCAAGCATTCTGGGCAAAGAGGCTGGTTCAGGATAAGATGAACAGTGAAGGTGGGAGGACACAAGGATAAACCAACTGTATAGGGGGGAAACAGAACAAACCATTTGGAATAATAATATATAATAAAACACACTGTAACAAGAAGGTGTGAGAAACCAGGAATAAATCAGGTGTTCTCAAGAAGACTCAGAACCCGAAAACTGAGACCTTGACATCTCAGACGCTGCTGACTCAGACCCCAAAAACTCAGACTCCAAAGAGTCCAATTCTGAAGACTCGGAACCCGAAGCCCCCTGTGCCTGACTCTGGCATTGCAGTAAGAACAGCTGCAGCCCTGTTTGGCAGATGCCACCCTCTCCATGTCACCTGAGCTCCTTGCAGCCCATAGTAGCTCCCCAGTGCCCTGATAGCACCTGGGACCTCCCTGCCCACTTAGAACCATGTGTCACCTCAGCATTGCTCCTAGGGCTGCCACACTGGTCATGGTCTCTTCTGGGGCTGCACCAGCTTCCTGGCTACCCCAGGGAGAGATCCTGAAGGCCGTGCTCCAGGGATGGAGTTGATGGCACTTTGAAGGAGATGCAGGTCATTGCTGGGGAGTTTGTTGGTCCCAAGCCAAGCCCTGCCAGATTTACAGACCTGAACAGCAAACAGCAGCTGCCTGATTGTGCCCTGGGGCTGTGCTGGTAGTACTCATCTCCAAGAGGCACCAACTTGGTCCCAGTTCCCTTTCAAGACAGTTTTTGTCCAAGCTGCCTTGGTACTGGCTGGGGGCAGGCAAGAGCTGGAGCTCTGGAAGGTTCCTGGCTTGTCTGTCTGCCTGGCCAGAGCAGCTTTGCTAACAGTGTCTGGGCAGGCAAAGATGCTGGAGTTACTTCCCTGGTGGAGATGAGGTGCTGGCTAAGAGAGCAGGAGGTGTCACAGACACTGAGCAGCCAGACAGGAGGACCCCACATGCCCTCTCAACAAGAGCAGGGGGGATCCTTTCTCAGGTGTAATGCTTGGGAAAGACCTTTGCTAACCGGCCACTGTCTTCCCTTTCCTCAGTGGGAGACTTGCATGCAGAGGAAGAAGAGGAGAAGCTGATAAAAGATCATGTTCTGGAGCTGGAGACAGCTGGTCACCTCCCATGCCCTGGAGGACAGGGTCTTTAATCAGGACTGTTACAAATGGATAATGCAATAGTTGCCTCCCACAGCTAAGCAATTAATATTATGTGTTGTAGTGTGTTTCATATGCTTCTATAATGTTGTAAATTGGTTTGTTCCATGTACCCCCTTATCTGTAATGGTTCTGCCCTGGGCTTTTACTGTAACTTTGAGGCTGAGCAAAATAACTATTGTTTCTTTTTCATGAAGAGCAATGCAGGAGAGGTGACAAAATGTGCCTGAGGAATAAGATGGTTACAAGATCCTATCTGTGAGGAAAGCAACAGGAATCAAGGTAGGATGTTCCCCAGGGGCCAATCAGTGCAGCTCTGCAGAGCCAGTTCAGGAAGCCTGATGATCTGGCCCTGCTTACTGAAATATCTTCTCAAAACAATGATCCTTATTTCCCATTTTTCATGAGAGAGACATCTACCAGCATGCTCCCAATAACCCCCACGAATAACCAAGCAACAATCTCCAAGAAATACCCTTTATATAGATTGTAATATGGTGATGCCAACAGACCTGCTCTAACTAAACACTCCAATAAGGGAGGCATTGCCAGAAAAGTCAACTTTTGCATGCTTCCCGTGCAAGCCAGCTCCCTAAATGCTGGGCCTTAGGTGAAATATTCCCTGAACAAGCTATTCCCAGTTATCCACTGCAAGGTTTCTGAAGGGGAAATGGCCTGCTGGGCCATGGGGAGGGTTTGTGCCATGGTCACATTGTACTTCCCTATGTTGCAGCATCATGAAAGGAACCAGAACCTACCAGAGCCAGGATCTGCAAATGTCACTGAGCAGCTGCTCTCTTTGCTCTTCCCTGAAGCACCTGGCAATACCCCTGCGATGTTGTCTGGGTGTAACCATGCAGACAGAATATAACAGCTGCTAATACCCTCATTCTGTTTCCTTTGATCTTCTCACAAAGTACAGCTTGTTCAAAACAACTGGAGGAAGCAGAAGCCATCAGTTCTCTTGGAATTAATTTTTGGGAAAATCAATACATTGGCTTTGGAGGTTGCTTGTGGAAATAAACCCAGCTTTGCTTTAAAATTTGATACACCTCAAGAATTGTTTTGAAAGTTGATTCATTTCTAATTAAAGTGAAATCTGAAGCCATGTGAGGGTTTTGATAAGTTCAGCTTTTGTTGCAAAGAGCAGTTCTACCCAAGTTCTTTTCTCTTAGGAGCTGGCTGCTATTGTACCATTTTACATTGTAGTTTCTGAATTCACCCCACACACTCTCATTGACTTCAGTGGGAATTTTCCAAGAACAAGGAATTAAATAGTCTTCAAAATAAGTTCCCCCATGAATTCAGAATATTAGATATCTGCTCAAGTTATGTTACATGCTGTCAATTTTTCACCTGTTAAAATTCTTGGAGCAGATGCAATGAAACTTCTCCAGGCTTGATAAGAAAAGTTGCAGATACTTTCAATTCTCTGCAGAAGTCTGGGAGTTTGGGAAAGCTGCTCTGAGGTTCTCTTTCAGAAAGGAATTTTCTGTGCGAAGCCCCATATTTCACTGCTGTCAATTATGCATGACTTTGGTATTCTGCATTTAAATAAAGAGAAATAACACATTTTGGTGATAAATTATGGGTAAATAATAAAGGCCAGAGAAAACAACAACAATGAAAGAAAGAAGACCCACAATAATTTACTATGTTTGGTTTTATGTATTTGTGGTGAAAGAGAAAATATAAGGAATATATAGGAAATTGAGGATGGGATTGGCATTAGTTGTCCCAAATTGCAGGAATACATCTGATAATAACCACATTCCTTCATATGGATGCAAACTTTAGGCTACTTTTAGTCTGTCTTGGCTTTTCTAGGTGTATTCATCCGTCACTGCAAGTGAAATCGTAAAGCCAGCAGGGAGACATCATAACAGACTTCACATGTGCCTCGTGGAACTTTTTCTTTCATTTTTCTAACTTGCAGCTAAACTGATTGATTGGAAATGATTGCCATTTGCCTTCATCCTGCCTGTAAAGGCTGCTTCCAAGTATTTCCTTTTCCAGGTTTTTTAATCCTATGATTTTTTTGAAAAGGCACCTTCTCTCTAATCAAGTCCTTTTGACAAGCTATGAATGATTTTGATATTAATTCACAGTTTTTATAAGCCTGTTCCAAAGGTAAAGCACAGGCCACGTTGAACATGTAACTTCTGGGCTGGGTTTTCTTTATGACTCTTGCCCTTTCTGCTCCTGTGGCTGCCTGAGCACTTGGGTCTACAGTGTGTTTGAGGAAGCTTCTGAGAGTCTAGATCAAGGCTGGTTTGCCTGGACCTGCTCCATTAGCTGATGCTTTGCTTTTCTGCCATCTTCACCCATTCCTCCTCCTCTGAGGACAATAGTTCCCTATCTGCCTGCCCTGTCCACAGGTTTTCCCTCCAGCTCTACGCTATGGGGGCCACGCTTGGTTTGGCTGTGGGTGCTCTCAGCACTGTATCAGTGTCTCAGAGCATGAGGAGACCTCACACTATTGGTTTCTGTTCCCAGAACAATCAGCACAAATACATGACACCAGCCTTACGTCAGAAGTGGCAGGTGCTGGAGGATGAACCCTGTCCCTTTGAAGTGAAGCCCTCCAAAGGAACCCTGCCTGCAGGAAGTTGGCAGAATCTGCAAATCCAATTTACACCCAAGGAGGAGGTGAGATTGGCAGGTGTCAGCCCAGGAGGCCTGTCAGGGCTATCTGGAAATGAGGGCCTGGTGCAGAGAGTGTGGTGGGAGCTCTGCCTTCACAGGGAGCTTTCTGCAAGCCCCGTACTCGGCGTGGCTCAGTTCACCCCACAGAGCACTCCCATGAGATGTGCTTTGAAAAGCCCACAGGGAGCTTGCACAGAGAGCGTCAGGGCTCTGAGGCTGCCTCTCAGCACATGTGGGGGATGTGCCCAATTCCCCTCAGCCTCCCCCCTGCCTGGCTGTGTCTGCAGCTGTGACACTCGGTGCAGAGCAGCTGCCCACTCGCAGAGGATAATCCTGGAATGGCTCATCCTGCTGCAGCACTGACAGACCACACAGCCACCACACAGCTTCCTGGGCACGGCAGGACAGTCACCTGTACGGTGTGCTGGCAGCAGTCCCTGGGGCTCTGGCCTGCCTGCACATTCCCATGCAGCTGGGGATTCACCTTAAAGGACAGAGCATTCCCAAAAGTAGTTTGTCTGTGGCCGCTGGGTCTCGGAAACTGACAGTGTGTGCCAGCATGGACACAAGTGCTTCTGTGCCCGCACACAGTCCCAGGGATCTTTTCATTGCTCAGGAAATGTAACCATCCTGTGTCTGGCTTGGACCAGAGCCAAACACGTGGCAGAGAAGATGACCCTTATTTCTGGCCAGCGAGAGCTCCTTTGCCTCTCTCCTGGAGCTGGTGTTTGCCTGATGCAGCAGTGCCAGGACTGTGTCTGGACACTGTAACCCCAAGGGCCCTTCCCATCAGCACTGCACTCCTGCATGACTAGGTGAAAATGCCTGACAGTCCATTGTACATCCATCTGATACCAAATACCCAGTTACAGTGCACACCAGGATTCATCCCAGTTACTCAGACCCAGACTACTACAGCCGCTGTAGTCCCTAGCATAAGTAAATATCTGGTTTCCCTTCACCTTGGAGGGACTGATAACACCCTGACCTTGGGGCAAGCATTGTTGTATTGGGGGTCCTGTCACCTGGGACTTCATGGATGAGTTTTCTGCACTTTCCTCTTTTCAGAAGTCTTACAAGAATGAGCTGGAGCTTAGCATTTGTGGGAGCAGCAATCGCTTAAAGCTGCACCTCTCAGGACAAGGTCTGCAGCCACGGTTGGAGTTCAGCCCCCCAGCACTAAAGATGGGATGGATGCTGGTGGACAGCAATGGTGTGGAGGCCACAGTGCGGGTGAAGAATCCATGCAACTTCCCCATTGAGTTTTACTCCCTGGATTTTGATGAGCAGTACCTTGAGGAGGAGAAGGTGAGAAGGCAGCTCTGGTCCCCATGTCCATGCTGTCCAAGCTTCACAGCACTCCAGCATTCCCAGGCTTGTGCCAGGGAGGGGGAGGCAATCCCCAGGGCAAAGCTAGCTCTGCTGACATGCTGTGGGAGGACCTAAACTAAATAGTTTGTGTTGTTGGGAGGAAGGGAGGAGACAGAAAATGGGTTTGTTGAGTCTGTGCAATGAAAGGCAAGAAAAGGAATCTTGCATATGGTTTCTCTTCCCTACCCACACAGATCCTGCGGATGGCAGTGGGGTCTGAGTACCAAAAGAGCTTTTTTATGCCTCCACGTGCCGTGGGTGAGACGCTGCCCCCAGAGGTGCTGGAGGACTATGAAGCACAGAGGAGGCCAAAGGCTCAACAGGCAAAGCTCAAGGCTATGGCAGAAGCCAAGGCCAGGGCTGAGGC
>NW_024368496.1:0-1071 GCF_014805655.1 Passer montanus | reverse complement strand
AAATTCCCTTTGGGACCCCCCCCCCAGTGTCCCCTCAAAACCCTCTGGATCCCCCCCAAGTCCCTCCCAGCACCCCCAAACCCCCTCTGAGAGTCTCCCAAATTCTCTCTGGGACCACCCCAGTTCCCCCAGTTCCTCACCGAGACCCCCCGTTGGCCAGCAGGATCTGGGGGTCCCCCTCGGAGTCGGGGTCCGTCTCCTCCGGGCTGGAGCTGGGGGCGTCAACCTGGAGGGACACCCCGAGATTTTGGGGGAGGGGACCCTAAATCCACCCCCGCAAATCCACCCCTCCCCCAACCAGTGCCCCCCAGTTCCTCCCAGTACCCCCCAGTCCCTCCCAGTGCCTCCTCACCTCCTCATCTTCCTCGAGGGGGGCTGGGGGGGGGTTCAGGGTCCCCCCCTCGTCGGGAGTGCGGGAGTTGGGGGGGGGCTTGCGGGGCCCCCCCTTTTTGGGGCCTGGGACCCCCCAGGGGGGCCCGAAGGGGGTCCCCGACATCCCCGTGCTCTGCTGGAACAGCTCCTGTGGGGAGGGGATACAGAGCTCCCAGTATGTCCCAGTATGACCCAGTCCCTCCCACTAACCCCAAAACCTCCTCAAAACCTCTCCCAGTCCCTCCCAGTAACCCCAAAACCTCCTCAAAACCCCTCCCAGTGGCCCCCCATTCCCCCAGTTGCTTCCAGTTCCTCCCCAGTTGCTCCCAGTCCCTCCCAGTGCACTTCAAATCCCTCCCAGTGCCCCCCCAGTCCCTCCCAGTGCTCCCAGTTCACCTCTGCCAGCCGGATCTCCCTGCCCAGTTCCTTGATCAGCTGCCCCGGCCGGACGGTCTCGGGGATCTCCTGCTCGTGCTCTGCCAGAACCTGGGGGGGGAAAGGGTTAAAATGGGGGGGGACCCCAAACGTCCCCCCAAAACCTCCCATCCCTGGGACCCCCCACAGCCCCCCAAAATTCCCCACAGACCTTCCTGAGTCCCCCAGACCCCACCCCAAACTCTCTGAAGCCCCCCCAAATCTCCTCTAAGCACCCCACATCCCTTCCCAACCCCCCCCACCCCAGGCCCCCAAAATCCCCTG
>NW_024368495.1:0-1072 GCF_014805655.1 Passer montanus | reverse complement strand
AAAAAAAATTAGGGAATCAGTATAGCTGTTGTAAAGAAAACTGAATTTATCTCAACACAAAGGGTGTGGAGAATGACCTTTGTTTTGGATGAACATCAATGTCAATCAAATGGATAAACTGGCTGTGTAAATTGCCTTCCCTGAGTTAATCAAAAGGTGTGAATTTCTTCCCAAGCTATCCAGACCAGTAGTACCTGCCCTTTGATTCAAACACATGAATTAGTTTAAAGAAACATAGTTTTTACCAGGGTATTTTGTTCATGTTCTATGCAATACTTTTCTTTCAGGTTCATCTTGAAATTCTCAAGTTGTAATTTAATGCTCAGCCATCAGTGTATTTTGTTTCCTTTTTTCCATCTTGGTACCAGTTTTTTATATATATACTATAGTGTGGGAGGTAGATTAGACACTAATCATATCTAGTAAAATTGTGTTATTGCCAGGAAATAAAGATATATTGATCACAACTTAACTGTGCATTGTTGTACTTACATTGAAATGTCTGCAGTTGTTATTCTGTCAGCACTGTCCTGCTGCAGTCACAGAACTATCCATCTCATAAAATTCAACACAAGAAGTCACTTTGAATCAGCCAATCTCTCAATCATTCCCAATCAAGTGAAGGATGTTCCTAACATCATCTCAAAAAATCTTCCTACCATTCCTGCCCTGGTAGAAATAATAATTTATCTTTCACCTCTGGGTGCAATGACAATTGTGAAGAAGAATTGTTTATAGGTTATCAAGGATGCTTGAAAGACTGATCTGGTTCTAATCTTGTATGACAGGGAAGGAGGCTGAGATGTTGTCCTTGGACCTTTAATATTTATGTAATATTAGTTAGTAGTTATTCAAGGTAAGTAAAAATGTCAAATTTAGTTTAACTTTTACAGGTGTATTCTGGTTTGCTAGCTTCATTTCAGAGGTAGTTAATCAAGCATATCAATTTAATATCATTTAAAGGAGTCCCTTATCTTAGTGGGTATCTTATTTATTAGAATAATAATTAATAATTTTCAGCACAATCGAAGAACAGGAGCCAGGAACAGGAACACACACACACACACACACA
>NW_024368494.1:0-1072 GCF_014805655.1 Passer montanus | reverse complement strand
CCAAAATTCCATTTTTCATAAAAATCCCCGTTTTTCATACCAAAATTCCCACTTTTTTTCTCCAAAATCCCCTTTTGTTCCTCCAAAATCCCCTTTTTTTCCCAAAAATCCCCATTTTTCTTCCCAAAATCCCCTTTTTTTTCCCCAAATTCCCATTTTTCTTCCCAAAATCCCCAATTTTCCACCCAAAACTCCAATTTTTTCCCAAAAAATCCCTCCATTTTCCCCCCAAAAATCCCCATTTTTTCCCCAAAATTCCCATTTTTTCCCCAAAAAATCCCCAATTTTCCCCAAAATCCCCATTTTTCCCCCCCAAAAATCCCATTTTTTTGCCCCAAAATCCCCATTTATTTCCCCCCAAAATCCCCATTTTTTCCCCCAAAATCCCCATTTTCCCCCCAAAAACCCCATTTTTTCCCAAATTTCCCCATTTTCCCCCCATACCCCCTATATCTGACCTTTTTTCCCGAATTCCCCATTTTTCCTCCAATATTTTCCCAAATTCCCCATTTTCCCCCCCACATTTTCCCCCCATTTCCCCCCAAATCCCCATGTTTCCCCCTAAAATCCCCCTTTTCCCCCCCAAATCCCCATTTTCACACCCCAAAATCCCCTTTTTTCCCCAAAAAACCTCCAATATTTCTCCCAAAATGTCCATTTTCCCCCAAATTTTCCCCAAAATCCCCTTTTTTCTCCAAAAAAATCCCCATTTTTTTCCCAAATTTGCCATTTTTCCCCCAGATTTCCCCCCCAAATCCCCATTTTCACACCACAAAATCCCCATTTTTCCCCCCAAAATCCCCATTTTCTCCCTCCAAATCCCCATTAAACCCCATTTTTTCCCAAATTTCCCCATTTTCCCCCCAAAATCCCATTTTTCCCCCCAAAAATCCCATTTTTTCCCCCCAAACCCCATTTTTCCCAAAATGGCCGTTTCTGGCCCCAATCTCACCGGCGAAGCTCCAGTCGGGGCGGTCGCGCAGGGGCCCGGGGCCCGAGGGGCTGGGGGAGAGGCCCTGCCTGCAACACCAAAACCGCCGGAATTCACCCCAAAATCCCGCCCGGAATTCCC
>NW_024368493.1:0-1073 GCF_014805655.1 Passer montanus | reverse complement strand
GGCGCTGTCCCCCCGCACGCTGCTGGGGTCTGGGGGAATTTCTGGGGGAATTTTTTTGAGATTTTTTGGGGATTTTTCAGGGAATTTTTTGTGGATTTTTTCTGGGATTTTTTCTGGGATTTTTCAGGGCTTTGGGGACCGTCCCCTGAGTGTCCCCTGAGTGTCCCCAATGTCCCCTGAGTGTCCCCAGTGTCCCCTGCTGGGCTTTGGGGCATTTCTGGGGGAAATTTTGGGCTGAATTTTTGGGGGATTTTTGGGGAATTTTTTGGGATTTTTTTGGGATTTTTCAGGGATTTTTTCTGGGATTTTTTCAGGGCTTTGGGGACCGTCCCCTGAGTGTCCCCTGAGTGTCCCCAATGTCCCCAATGTCCCCAATGTCCCCAGGCGCTGTCCCCCCGCACGCTGCTGGGCTTTGTGACATGTTTTGGGGGATTTTTTGGGGATTTTTTCTGGGATTTTTTCTTGGATTTTTCAGGGCTTTGGGGACCGTCCCCTGAGTGTCCCCTGAGTGTCCCCTGAGTGTCCCCTGAGTGTCCCCTGAGTGTCCCCTGAGTGTCCCCTGAGTGTCCCCTGAGTGTCCCCTGAGTGTCCCCTGAGTGTCCCCTGAGTGTCCCCTGAGTGTCCCCTGAGTGTCCCCTGAGTGTCCCCTGAGTGTCCCCTGAGTGTCCCCTGAGTGTCCCCTGAGTGTCCCCTGAGTGTCCCCTGAGTGTCCCCTGAGTGTCCCCTGAGTGTCCCCTGAGTGTCCCCTGAGTGTCCCCTGAGTGTCCCCTGAGTGTCCCCTGAGTGTCCCCTGAGTGTCCCCTGAGTGTCCCCAGGCGCTGTCCCTGCACCTGCTGGGCTTTGTGACATTTTTGGGGATTTTTTCTGGGATTTTTTCTGGGATTTTTCTGGGATTTTTTCTGGGATTTTTCAGGGATTTGGGGACCGTCCCCTGCGTGTCCCCTGAGTGTCCCCAATGTCCCCGTGTCCCCAGGCGCTGTCCCCCCGCACGCTGCTGGGGTTCATGGCCGACATCGCGGCCGGGATGAGCTACCTGAGCCAGAGGAACTTCGTGCACAGGGACCTGGCAGCCA
>NW_024368492.1:0-1073 GCF_014805655.1 Passer montanus | reverse complement strand
CCAAAATCCCCATTTTTTCACCCAACCCTCCCCAAAATCCCAATTTGGACACTCAGGACCCCCTGAGACCCCAAACCCTCCCCAGGACCCCTCTGAGAGCCCCAAAACCCCCAAAAATCCCCATTTTTTCACTAAAAATCCCCATTTTTTCTCTTTTTTTCCCTGATTTTTTCCCAAAATCCCCATATTTTGGCGCAAATCACCCTTAAATCCCAATTTTGAACACTCAGGACTTCCCAAGACCTCCAAAACCTCCCCGAAACTCCCAAAAATCACAGTTTTTCACCAAAATCCCCATTTTTTCTCTAAAAACTCCCCAAATCCCCCATTTTTTCACCAAAAATCCCCATTTTTAACCCAAAATCCGTATTTTTTGGCGCAAATCACCCTAAAATCCCAATTTTGAACACTCAGACCATTCAAAGACCCCAAAAACCTCTGCCAAACCCCGAAAAATCCCCATTTTTCCACCGAAAATCCCCATTTTTCCACCCAAAATCCCCATTTTTTCTGATTTTTCCCCATTTTTTTTCCCAAAATCGCCGTTTTTGCCCCCAAGCAGGGTCCCCCGCCGTGCAAGTGGTGCACGAGCTGCCCCGAGGGCGCGTGCATCGGCACCACAACGAGCCCGGGACCCCCAAACCCTCCCCAGGACCCCTCTGAGAGCCCCAAAACCTCCCCAAAACCCCCAAAAATCCCCATTTTTTCACTAAAAATCCCCATTTTTTTCCACTAAAAATCCCCAGTTTTTCCCCAATTTTTTCCCAAAATCCCCATATTTTCATCCGAACCTCCCTTAAATCCCAATTTTGAACACTGAGGACCTCCTAAGACCTCCAAAACCTCCGCGAAACCCCCAAAAATCCTCATTTTTCCACCTAAAATCCCCATTTTTTCACTAAAAACTCCCCAAATCCCCCATTTTTTCACCAAAAATCCCCATTTTTAACCCAAAATCCGTATTTTTTGGCGCAAATCACCCTAAAATCCCAATTTTGAACACTCAGACCATTCAAAGACCCCAAAAACCTCTGCCAAACCCCGAAAAATCCCCATTTTTCCACCGAAAATCC
>NW_024368491.1:0-1100 GCF_014805655.1 Passer montanus | reverse complement strand
ATTAACAAAATGTCTCCAGTATTATCTTCATTAGTAATTTCTGTGCTGTCTGTAAGGACATAATTTTTTTACCTAACAATTAAATTTCTAACTACCAATTCTTATTTTTAAAAACTTGCCATTTTTTTCGTAGCTCCACTTTATGAAGGTTGGTGTCTCATGATGGATTATTTTAGCAAGCATTTCCCCTATAGATGAGTTGAATCTGAGTGTGTTATAGCTGCTATTAAAGACAACTTCTACTGAAAGGTTTTGCTTCAGGTGTCACTTGGTGCCATCCCAGTAGCTGCATTTATCCATGCGGCCTTCCAAGCCACTTTCTCTGTAGAAGAGTCACTGATAGCATCCAAACATTTCACCTCTTAGGTCACCAAAGTCCTTGTGCTTTCTGTCCTTGCTGCCTCTCTGATTTCTCCCAGCACATCAGTTATCACTTGCTCATACAACCCTATCATTGACTTCTGAGATTGTATAGATAATTTAAAGTGATCAATGTAGTTCTAAATGAAAAGAACTGCAAATACTTATGTGCAAGAAGAGATGTATTTACATAACCATTTTTAAAAGTATTGTTTAAGTTGACTGAGCAGGAGGCAGATGAAGGATAAAAAGGAAGGAAAATGCCAAAATGCATTGTAATTGATGATAGATGTGTCATTGATAAACAAGAAAATTGAGGTGATTTGATTACTCTTTTCCAAGTAATATTATGTGTGACTACTTATAAAAGAAATGTATTTCTTACACATGTGAAATACTCATATTCTAGTAACCATTGCTTTTCAACTGGAATTACAAGATAAATTCTCTGCCTTTTTCCATGTGTTTTGCAAGGCTGCTCTTCAAAAGGAATGGTAAAGGCTATTTGATTGGATTATAAAGTAATTTAATTCTAAAATTTGCAAATTATCACTGTAATGTGAAAAGAACATTTTGTGTATTTAATTTTATTAATTCATTTATATTTCATATTTTAATTAAGTTCCAAAATATAAGGTGTGCTTATTTCATACTCAGCACTGGAGCTGAAATGCAGTCAATATGCAAGTGTTGCTCATAACAGTTTATTCTGACCCAAGTTTCAATAAAATGAGTGAAGT
>NW_024368490.1:0-1074 GCF_014805655.1 Passer montanus | reverse complement strand
GGGGGGCACAGCCTGCCTTTCATCTCTGCACTCTGCCCCAAGCAGAAAAGCAGCAGCTGGTGAAGGAAAGGAGGCTGAGCAGCCCCCCAGGCTGGTGCCCATCTCTGCCTCACCGTGTGGCATCATCTGCTCCCCAGCACTCATCTCACTGCTCCCTCGCCTCTCGGTGTGATTTTACTGCTCTGGCAGCTCGCTGAGTTAAGATTACAGATGAGGTTTCTGATGAAGTGTGAAGGAAGTGGGGACACACATACCACTGCTGTTGTGATGGTGCTTTCTTGTTCATTGGTGGGCGTGCTGTTAAAACAAATTAACCTTCGTTTCTTTCTCTTCTTTTTAGCTATTTTTAATAGACTTTCTGATGCTATTTGCTTAGACAGGCATAGGCAAGCAGGCATCTTTAGCCTTACAACACTTGCTCACGGAGAGCAAGGATAACTTAAGGGTTTTTAAGGCAGATATTTTCCCCCTACATCTTCTAGCCAGCATTATTTCAAGTAACTTCATTAATTTCTATTCTCTTTCCAGATACCTGTGACTCCTACCCACTGGTGAAGATGCTGAGAGCAGCTAGAAGAACGAGGATACTTTGACTGCCCCATGCTGTAGAAGGCCTAATTCTTAATTACAGTCTTTTGTTAGCCTTGCCAAATTCAACAGTCACATTAATGACAGATATCTCTCAAAACTGGAATTTGTTTCAGTTGTGTTTTATTTTTAAGAAGATGAGTGAACCCACAAGAATTCCCTCTGCAGGATACATCTTCAGACATTTCACCAATCCTAAGAGTAAACTAACTCCCTGCTGAGTTATTCATGAACCCTCTCAGCCAGGCTGATGTAGATCTGATCACTTCCTGAGGCTGTTGTGAGGAATAAATCAAGCATCTCCCTTCATGCTGAGTGCTGGCACATCACAGAGTTTCTCTGAGACTCTATGAAAGAATAAAAAACCAACACAAACCATAATCTGCCCCACACCCCAGATAAACTACCCAGCATTTTCACTCTTAAACCAACTCTCCTTATAGTGCCTCTCAGTCCTGTTGCTCTTCCTTATTCCTCTGCCTAAAG
>NW_024368489.1:0-1075 GCF_014805655.1 Passer montanus | reverse complement strand
AACCTAAAAAACATCAAAAAAATAAAAAATAACCCAAAAAACGAATCCGGAAACCCCCAAAACAACCTGGAAACAACAAAAACCCCCAAAAATAACCCAAAAAACCAACCCAGGAACACAAAAAAAAACCCAAAAATCCCCTGAACAGTGAGGTGGGGAACTCAGAAATCCCAAAAAGTGACATTGGAACCCAAAAAACCAACCCGGAAACCCCCAAAACAACCTGGAAACAACAAAAAGCCCAAAAATAACCCAAAAAAGCCACCTAAGAACCCCAGAAAACCAACCCAGGAACACAAAAACCCCAAAAATCCCCTGAACAGTGAGGTGGGGAACACAGAAATCCCAAAAAGTGACACTGGAACCCAAAAAACCCCAAAAATAACCCCAAAAAACCAACCCAGAAACAACAAAAACCAACCTAGGAAGACCAAAAAACCCAAAAATAACCCCAAAACCAACCCAGGAACACCAAAATCTGATCCAGGAAAACCAAAAACCCCAAAACTAACCCAAAAAAGCCACATAGGAACCCCAAAAAACCAACCCAGGAACACCAAAAACCCCCAAAAATAACCCAAAAAACCAACCCAGGAACACAAAAAACCCAGGAACACCAAAAACCAACCCAGGAACACCAAAAATCCCAAAAATAACCCCAAAAACCAACCCAGGAACACCAAAAATCCCAAAAATAACCCAAAAAACCAACCCAGGAACACCAAAAATCCCAAAAATAACACAAAAAAATCAACCCAGGAACACAAAAAAACCCCAAAAATCCCCTGAACAGTGAGGGGGGAACACAAAAATACAAAAAAGTGACACTGGAAACCAAAAATCTGGAAAATAACCCCAAAAAACCAACCCAGAAACACCAAAACCCCCAAAAATAAACAAAAAAATCAACTCAGGAACACAAAAAAACCCCAAAATAACCCAAAAAACCAACCCAGGAACAACAAAAACCCCCAAAATCCCCCGAAAAGTGAGGTGGGAAACACAACCCAATTTTGCCCCAAATTTCACCCAATTTTTTCTGAATTTTCCCCAAATTTTCCCCCCAAATTTCCCC
>NW_024368488.1:0-1075 GCF_014805655.1 Passer montanus | reverse complement strand
TTATTCCCAGAGCTCCCATTTTTCTCCAGCGCTGTGTCCAGAGCTCCCAAACTTCTCCAGGGCTTTCCCAGAGCTGCTTGGGTTTTTTGTGGAAAAGTGCGGTTTTTTGGAAGAACGCTGGGATGGCCTGGGACAGACTGGGACTGATTGGAACAGACTGGGAGGGACTGGGATGGGCTGGGACCAAACTGGGACAGACTGGGAGGGACTGGAATAGGCTGGGAGGGACTGGGATGGGCTGGGACCAAACTGGGAGGGACTGGAGCAGACTGAGAGGCACTGGGACTGGCTGGAACAGACTGGGACTGACTGGGACAGACTGGGAACTACTGAGACTGATTGGGATGGACTGGGAGGGACTGGGAGGGACTGGGAGGGACTGGGAACTACTGAGACTGACTGGGATGGACTGGGAGGGACTGGGAACTACTGGGCCTCACTGGGCGGCACTGGGACTGACTGGGAGGGACGGGGATCGGCTGGGATGGACTGGGACTGACTGGGAGAGACTGAGAGGGACTGGGGAGCATGGGGACAGACTGGGACAAACTGGGAGGGATTGGGACAGACTGGGATAGGCTGGGATGGACTGGGACTGACTGGGAGGGATTAGGATGGACTGGGATGGACTGGGAGAGACTGAGAGGGACTGGGGAGCATGGGGACAGACTGGGAGGGACTGGGACAAACTGGGATAGGCTGGGATGGACTGGGACTGACTGGGAACTACTGAGATGGACTGGGATGGACTGGGGGGGATTATGATAGACTGGGACAGACTGGGAGGGACTGGGACTGACTGGAACAGACTGGGAGGGACTGGGATGGACTGGGACAGACTGAGAGGCACTGGGGAGCATGGGGACAGACTGGGATGGACTGGGAGGGATTAGGACAGACTGGGAGGGATTAGGACGGATTTGGAGGGACTGGGAACAGACTGGAATAGGCTGGGTTGGACTGGGACTGACTGGGATGGACTGGGACAGACCGGGACAGTCCGGGACAGACAGACCGGGACAGACTGGTAACTCCGGGATTTTCCGTCTCCAGCCGCGCGCGGGGGCAGCCGGGG
>NW_024368487.1:0-1076 GCF_014805655.1 Passer montanus | reverse complement strand
TTGGATCATCAAAATGGAACAGCTTTGTTAGAAATTACCTAATGAAAATACCATGAAAACGAAGGCCTCTTACATATACAAAAGTGGGAAGACAAATATGGGAATTTCCAAAATATTATTCATTTATAAAGTAATTTCTATTTGTCTATATAAGAATTTCAGGAGCGAATATTTAACTTAGCATTTTTCCACAATGCTTGATGTTTCTCTTTTTTCTTTAAAAATTAATTGCAGCATAGTATTATGCTAGTAACATAAGTGCACAATTGTGAATTTCTTTTTTGAATTTCTGTATGTTTGGTTTATAAATATTCTGTTTTGGAATAAAAACAGAAAAAGTTGTTATTTGAAACACTACAGCAGACTATTCCATAAACTCAAAAAGCTGAAATAAGATTTAAAATCTTTGGTCTCTGTTCATTTAATGAAGGAACTCTTAAATTTAGGAGGCACAGAGTTATGTCTGACCTCAAGGAGCACTATTTCACAATTTTCTCCTTATTTTTAACATATTCTTCTTTGTGTCTATAAAATACTGCTTTGTATAGTTCTCTAACTAGTACAGTGAAAATTAATAACATGTAGAACTTAGAATCACGGAATTGATAAGGCTGGAAAAGATCTCTAAGATCATCCTGTTCAACCACCATGTTCACCACTAAAACACATCCCTGCATACAAGTTTTCTGAGCATATAACCATTGTATGGGTATTTCTTTTAAATATGTATGTATACATGCCTTTTAGAAATCTTATGTGCTGTAAGTACTAACAGATTCTAAAGAATTGGCTGCAGAACCTTTTAAATTAATGTAGAATATTACTGATATAAGTCTGTATCAGTAAAGAATGCCTCAGCTCAAAACCATAATCTCGAAAAAAACTCAGTAAGATACCACCTGATATCAGGGGTGCCTTCTCTTTCTCTTGCATTTAAATTCCCCTTGAAACCAGGCCATAAGACCTGCCTTATACTGAATAGCTCTATATCTAGAACACTCTTGTTTCAGAAACCGGAGATTTCTCTAAATTTACTGAAAGTCTTCACTCAGGAAGTATTTTCAGATTAGGACAGA
>NW_024368486.1:8161-40050 GCF_014805655.1 Passer montanus | reverse complement strand
TTAAAAAACCGAAAAATAAATTTAAAAAATTAAAAAATAAATCAAAAAAATTAAAAAAAATTTAAAAATTAAAAATAAATTAAAAATTTAAAAAATAAATTAAAAATAAATTAAAAATTAAAAAAATAAATTTAAAAATAAATGAAAAATAAAACCCCAGGCGGGTCCGGGCGGGTTTTTTGTGGGTTCTGAAGCTGGAATTGCGGCCCGGGGCGGGTTTTTCCGCCAGGACGAGCGGGATTTGAGGGGATGAGGTGGGAAAATCCATTGTGGAGGGGAATGAGCGGGGCAGCAGGTGCTGCCTCGGATGGGATTTTATCCGCTCCGCTGGAGCCCCCTTCCCCCGGGATCATCGCCCCAAAGCGGCTCCGCTTCGGGCTCATCCCACCCCAAATCCCATTTTTTTACATTTTTCCCCTCTTTTTTTTTTTTTTTTTTTTTTTTTTTTTCCCCAAGGCCTGATCCAGACAATCCACGGAAGGAGGAAAAGCTTTTCCCATTTTAAAAAAAAATCCAGATTATTGCCCTAAACCTCTGCCCCGCTCCCCCAAATCCTTTGTGCGGCGGATTTTTAATTTTAGGGGGCGGATTTGGGGGAAAACCAGCGGGATTTGGGAGTGACGGAGGGGGGTGGCGGTGGCAGATCCCCGGCGGGGAAGGAGAAGCGGCGCTGCCTTCTCGCCGTGCCCCTCAATCAGCTAATTGGCCATAATTGGCCCAAATGAGGCGGCGCGGAGCGGCTGGGAAGGCAGATGGGGGCAGGAAAAGGCCGCTCGGAGGGGGCAAAAATCGGGAATAACAATTTGTGCCCCCCGTCCCCGCCTCAGCCTGGCTTTTCCGAGGGGCTCCGAACCGAACAAAGCGCCGAATGAAATAAAATAAGGATAAAAAATGGAATTAGACCCCCGCGCTCGTCCTTTTTGTCCTTTTGGGGTGATTTTTGGGGCCGGGGAAGCGGCGGCTGGAAGGGGAAGGAGCGAGGAGCGCGGGATGGGCGAAACTGCGGCGTGGCTGCTCCCCCAAAAAAACCCCAAAAATCAAAAAAATCCCCCCAAAAATCCCCAAAACCCCCAAAAAATCCCAAAAAAAATCCCCAAAAATCCCCAAAAAAATCCCAAAATCCCGGCGGTCCCGCGGGAAGCCGGCAGCACCCCGCGCTCCGGGCAGGGCTCGCCGCCTCTTGTTGCATCCCCGCATTTTGGGGCTGCAGAGCCAAAAACTTTTCCTCCGGCGGCAGAGCCGGAGCTCGCCGCGGGGCAGAGGCTGCGCTGCCCGGCGATAAAAAAGGGATAAAAAGGAAATAAAAGGGGATAAAAAGCAGGGAAAGGCGAGGAGGGATCCCTACCTGCGCGGAGCTGGCGGCTCGGCTCCGAGGCTGGCCCGGCTGCCGGCGCCGCTCGCGTTTTTATGCCGGGATCGCACCCCCGCCCCGGCCACGTGCGCGCCGGAGCCCAACCGGGGCTGCGCTGCGCGGGGGAGGGACGGGGGCACCGCGGGCACCGCGCCCGCAGCGCCGAGCCCGCATCCGCCCCGCAGCCCCGAGCCCGGAGCCCGCATCCTCCCCGGAGCCCCGGTCCCGGAGCCCCGGTCCCGGATCCTCCCCGCAGCCCCGGTCCCGGAGCCCGCATCCTCCCCGGAGCCCGCAGCCCCGGTCCCGGATCCCGCAGCCCCGGTCCCGGAGCCCCGATCCCGCATCCTCCCCGGAGCCCCGAGCCCGGAGCCCGCATCCTCTCCGCAGCCCCGGTCCCGGAGCCCGCAGCCCGCAGCTTCCCCACGTCGCGCATCCTGAATCTCGCATGCTGCATCTTCCTCACATCGCGCATCCCGCATCCCGCATCTCGCATCTTCCCCACATCGTGAATCCCGGATTCCGCAGCTTCCCCACATTCCGGATCCCGCACCTTCCCCTCGTCGCGCAGCCCGCATCCCGCATCTTCCCCGCATCCCGGACCCCGGATCCCACATCCCGGATCCCGCATCCTGCATCTTCCCCGCATCCCGCATCCTTCATCCCCCATGCTGCCGCTTCCCCACATCGCGAATCCCTCATCCCGCAGCTTCCCCACAGCCCGAATCCCGGATCCCGCAGCTTCCCCGCATCCTCCATCCCGCATGCTGCATCTTTCTCCTCATCCCGCATCCTTCATCCTCCACCCCGCATCTTCCCCGCATCCCACACGGCTCAGCCCGAATCCCGCTCATTTTTCTCCTCATCGCGCATCCCGGATCCCGCATCTTCCTCACATCGCGCGTCCTTCATCCCGCATCTTCCCCATATCCCGCATCCCGCATGCTGCATCTTCTCCTCATCCCACATCCTGCATCCCGCACCTCGCGTCTTCCCCGCACCCCGCATCCCTCATCCCTCATCCTTCATCCCTCATCCCTCATCCCGCATTCCTCATCCCCCCTCATCCCTCATCCCGCATCCCTCATCCCTCATCCCTCATCCCGCATCTTCCCCTCATCCCGCATCCCTCATCCCTCATCCTTCATCCCTCATCCCTCATCCCGCATTCCTCATCCCGCATTCCTCATCCCGCATTCCTCATCCCTCATCCCTCATCCCGCATCCTTCATCCCGCATCCCTCATCCCTCACCCTTCATTCCTCATCCCTCATCCCGCATCTTCCCCTGATCCCACATCCTGCATCCCACATCCCGCATCCCATATCCAAAATCCGGCATCCTAAACTGCACATCCCGCATCCACCCCACATCCTTCACCCCGCATCCCGCATCCCACATCCTTCTCTGCATCCTTCTCTGCATCCCGCATCTTTCCCATACCCCGCATCCTTCATCCCTCATCCCTTATCCTGCATCCCAAACCCCACATCCCAAATTCCACATCCCATATCCCATATCCCATATCCCATACCCCATGTCCCAAATCCCGAACCCCGCATCCCAAACCCCACATCCCACATCCCACGTCCCATATCCCATGTCCCAAACCCCACATCCCAAACCCTTCACTCCAAACCCCAAATCCCACATCCCAAACTCCACATGCCAAATCCAATATCCCAAACCCCACATCCCACATCCCAAATCCCACATCCCATATCCCATACCCCATGTCCCAAATCCCGAACCCCACATCCCAAACCCCACATCCCACATCCACATCCCACATCCACATCCCACATCCCACATCCCAAACCCCTCACCCCACATCACAAATCCCGAAACCCCGGAGCTGCTTCCCGCCGTGTCCCGGACCTGGAGCAGCCGGGATCAATCCCAAACTCTCCCCAAAGGGAATTTTCCCACCTCAGACCCCACAAAAACCGCAACGATCCCGGTCCTGAGCGTCAGGGTGGGAATCTGGGATTTGGGATTGGGGATGGGGAACTGGGAATGGGGAATGGGGAACGGGGAACTGGGAATGGGGAATAGGGAACTGGGAATGGGGAATAGGGAACTGGGAATGGGGAATAGGGAACTGGGAATGGGGAATAGGGAACTGGGAATGGGGAATAGGGAACTGGGAATGGGGAATAGGGAACTGGGAATGGGGAATAGGGAACTGGGAATGGGGAATAGGGAACTGGGAATGGGGAATAGGGAACTGGGAATGGGGAATAGGGAACTGGGAATGGGGAATAGGGAACTGGGAATGGGGAATAGGGAACTGGGAATGGGGAATAGGGAACTGGGAATGGGGAATAGGGAACTGGGAATGGGGAATAGGGAACTGGGAATGGGGAATAGGGAACTGGGAATGGGGAATAGGGAACTGGGAATGGGGAATAGGGAACTGGGAATGGGGAATAGGGAACTGGGAATGGGGAATAGGGAACTGGGAATGGGGAATAGGGAACTGGGAATGGGGAATAGGGAACTGGGAATGGGGAATAGGGAACTGGGAATGGGGAATAGGGAACTGGGAATGGGGAATAGGGAACTGGGAATGGGGAATAGGGAACTGGGAATGGGGAATAGGGAACTGGGAATGGGGAATAGGGAACTGGGAATGGGGAATAGGGAACTGGGAATGGGGAATAGGGAACTGGGAATGGGGAATAGGGAACTGGGAATGGGGAATAGGGAACTGGGAATGGGGAATAGGGAACTGGGAATGGGGAATAGGGAACTGGGAATGGGGAATAGGGAACTGGGAATGGGGAATAGGGAACTGGGAATGGGGAATAGGGAACTGGGAATGGGGAATAGGGAACTGGGAATGGGGAATAGGGAACTGGGAATGGGGAATAGGGAACTGGGAATGGGGAATAGGGAACTGGGAATGGGGAATAGGGAACTGGGAATGGGGAATAGGGAACTGGGAATGGGGAATAGGGAACTGGGAATGGGGAATAGGGAACTGGGAATGGGGAATAGGGAACTGGGAATGGGGAATAGGGAACTGGGAATGGGGAATAGGGAACTGGGAATGGGGAATAGGGAACTGGGAATGGGGAATAGGGAACTGGGAATGGGGAATAGGGAACTGGGAATGGGGAATAGGGAACTGGGAATGGGGAATAGGGAACTGGGAATGGGGAATAGGGAACTGGGAATGGGGAATAGGGAACTGGGAATGGGGAATAGGGAACTGGGAATGGGGAATAGGGAACTGGGAATGGGGAATAGGGAACTGGGAATGGGGAATAGGGAACTGGGAATGGGGAATAGGGAACTGGGAATGGGGAATAGGGAACTGGGAATGGGGAATAGGGAACTGGGAATGGGGAATAGGGAACTGGGAATGGGGAATAGGGAACTGGGAATGGGGAATAGGGAACTGGGAATGGGGAATAGGGAACTGGGAATGGGGAATAGGGAACTGGGAATGGGGAATAGGGAACTGGGAATGGGGAATAGGGAACTGGGAATGGGGAATAGGGAACTGGGAATGGGGAATAGGGAACTGGGAATGGGGAATAGGGAACTGGGAATGGGGAATAGGGAACTGGGAATGGGGAATAGGGAACTGGGAATGGGGAATAGGGAACTGGGAATGGGGAATAGGGAACTGGGAATGGGGAATAGGGAACTGGGAATGGGGAATAGGGAACTGGGAATGGGGAATAGGGAACTGGGAATGGGGAATAGGGAACTGGGAATGGGGAATAGGGAACTGGGAATGGGGAATAGGGAACTGGGAATGGGGAATAGGGAACTGGGAATGGGGAATAGGGAACTGGGAATGGGGAATAGGGAACTGGGAATGGGGAATAGGGAACTGGGAATGGGGAATAGGGAACTGGGAATGGGGAATAGGGAACTGGGAATGGGGAATAGGGAACTGGGAATGGGGAATAGGGAACTGGGAATGGGGAATAGGGAACTGGGAATGGGGAATAGGGAACTGGGAATGGGGAATAGGGAACTGGGAATGGGGAATAGGGAACTGGGAATGGGGAATAGGGAACTGGGAATGGGGAATAGGGAACTGGGAATGGGGAATAGGGAACTGGGAATGGGGAATAGGGAACTGGGAATGGGGAATAGGGAACTGGGAATGGGGAATAGGGAACTGGGAATGGGGAATAGGGAACTGGGAATGGGGAATAGGGAACTGGGAATGGGGAATAGGGAACTGGGAATGGGGAATAGGGAACTGGGAATGGGGAATAGGGAACTGGGAATGGGGAATAGGGAACTGGGAATGGGGAATAGGGAACTGGGAATGGGGAATAGGGAACTGGGAATGGGGAATAGGGAACTGGGAATGGGGAATAGGGAACTGGGAATGGGGAATAGGGAACTGGGAATGGGGAATAGGGAACTGGGAATGGGGAATAGGGAACTGGGAATGGGGAATAGGGAACTGGGAATGGGGAATAGGGAACTGGGAATGGGGAATAGGGAACTGGGAATGGGGAATAGGGAACTGGGAATGGGGAATAGGGAACTGGGAATGGGGAATAGGGAACTGGGAATGGGGAATAGGGAACTGGGAATGGGGAATAGGGAACTGGGAATGGGGAATAGGGAACTGGGAATGGGGAATAGGGAACTGGGAATGGGGAATAGGGAACTGGGAATGGGGAATAGGGAACTGGGAATGGGGAATAGGGAACTGGGAATGGGGAATAGGGAACTGGGAATGGGGAATAGGGAACTGGGAATGGGGAATAGGGAACTGGGAATGGGGAATAGGGAACTGGGAATGGGGAATAGGGAACTGGGAATGGGGAATAGGGAACTGGGAATGGGGAATAGGGAACTGGGAATGGGGAATAGGGAACTGGGAATGGGGAATAGGGAACTGGGAATGGGGAATAGGGAACTGGGAATGGGGAATAGGGAACTGGGAATGGGGAATAGGGAACTGGGAATGGGGAATAGGGAACTGGGAATGGGGAATAGGGAACTGGGAATGGGGAATAGGGAACTGGGAATGGGGAATAGGGAACTGGGAATGGGGAATAGGGAACTGGGAATGGGGAATAGGGAACTGGGAATGGGGAATAGGGAACTGGGAATGGGGAATAGGGAACTGGGAATGGGGAATAGGGAACTGGGAATGGGGAATAGGGAACTGGGAATGGGGAATAGGGAACTGGGAATGGGGAATAGGGAACTGGGAATGGGGAATAGGGAACTGGGAATGGGGAATAGGGAACTGGGAATGGGGAATAGGGAACTGGGAATGGGGAATAGGGAACTGGGAATGGGGAATAGGGAACTGGGAATGGGGAATAGGGAACTGGGAATGGGGAATAGGGAACTGGGAATGGGGAATAGGGAACTGGGAATGGGGAATAGGGAACTGGGAATGGGGAATAGGGAACTGGGAATGGGGAATAGGGAACTGGGAATGGGGAATAGGGAACTGGGAATGGGGAATAGGGAACTGGGAATGGGGAATAGGGAACTGGGAATGGGGAATAGGGAACTGGGAATGGGGAATAGGGAACTGGGAATGGGGAATAGGGAACTGGGAATGGGGAATAGGGAACTGGGAATGGGGAATAGGGAACTGGGAATGGGGAATAGGGAACTGGGAATGGGGAATAGGGAACTGGGAATGGGGAATAGGGAACTGGGAATGGGGAATAGGGAACTGGGAATGGGGAATAGGGAACTGGGAATGGGGAATAGGGAACTGGGAATGGGGAATAGGGAACTGGGAATGGGGAATAGGGAACTGGGAATGGGGAATAGGGAACTGGGAATGGGGAATAGGGAACTGGGAATGGGGAATAGGGAACTGGGAATGGGGAATAGGGAACTGGGAATGGGGAATAGGGAACTGGGAATGGGGAATAGGGAACTGGGAATGGGGAATAGGGAACTGGGAATGGGGAATAGGGAACTGGGAATGGGGAATAGGGAACTGGGAATGGGGAATAGGGAACTGGGAATGGGGAATAGGGAACTGGGAATGGGGAATAGGGAACTGGGAATGGGGAATAGGGAACTGGGAATGGGGAATAGGGAACTGGGAATGGGGAATAGGGAACTGGGAATGGGGAATAGGGAACTGGGAATGGGGAATAGGGAACTGGGAATGGGGAATAGGGAACTGGGAATGGGGAATAGGGAACTGGGAATGGGGAATAGGGAACTGGGAATGGGGAATAGGGAACTGGGAATGGGGAATAGGGAACTGGGAATGGGGAATAGGGAACTGGGAATGGGGAATAGGGAACTGGGAATGGGGAATAGGGAACTGGGAATGGGGAATAGGGAACTGGGAATGGGGAATAGGGAACTGGGAATGGGGAATAGGGAACTGGGAATGGGGAATAGGGAACTGGGAATGGGGAATAGGGAACTGGGAATGGGGAATAGGGAACTGGGAATGGGGAATAGGGAACTGGGAATGGGGAATAGGGAACTGGGAATGGGGAACTGGGAACAGGGAATTGCGGAACTGGGAATGGGACTGGGAAACTGGGAATTGGGGAATGGGGAATGGGGAATGGGGAATGGGGAATGGGGAATGGGGAATGGGGAATGGGGAATGAACTGGGAATGGGGAATTGAAATAGAATGGGACAAGAGCCTGGATTTGGGGAATATTTGGGAAAATGGAGCCAAATCGGAGCCGGGATTTGGGGAGATTTTAGGGAAAAGGGGCTGGGGATTGTCCCTGTGCCGGCCCCGTCACATTCCCAGCAGATCCCGACACACTTTTAGGAAACAAATAAATGAACTTTGCATTTATTTCTTAATTGAAAAAACCTGGAATGGGATGGGCTTGAAGCTCCAGGGATCCCATTGGAAGAATTTTGGGATTCTGGGATCAAGGATCCGTCCAGGGGGATTTTGATGGAATTTGGGGACGGAAAAAGGAAGTGGAGTCCTGATTTCCCAGGAAATTCCCAAAATTCCTTCCTGGGGACGAGCTGGGATTGGGATGGATCCAATGCCAGGCTGGGAATGGATCGAATTCCCTGGGAAAGGGAGAAATCCCAAAAATCTGGTTCAAGTTTGGGATGGAATTCCCGTCTGGGCTGGAATTCCCAGAGAATCCCCGGCGTGTCCAAGGAAAAGCTGGATCGGGGTGGGAATTGGATGGGATTGAAGCTCCAGGGATCCCATCCCGAAGAATTCCGGGATTTTGGGATCCCCTGGAGCTCCAGGTTGGGATTTTCCAGCTCTCGAATCCCGAGCTGGGATTTTAATTCCAGCAATCCATAAAAAAACCCCAAAACAAGTAAAAAAGGTGATCCCAAAAATAAAAAAAAAAAAAAAAATCCCCCAAACCAGAGATTTTTGGGGTTTTGTGAGGGAAAAAATTTAAACTCGATTTAATGATCATTTAAATCAAATTAAATTATAATTTAAACTGAATTAATTATCATTTTAACCTGAATTAATTGTTATTTTTACCCAAATTGGGGATTATTTTTGCCCTGGCAGGGGAAGGGTCCGAGGAACCAACAAAAAAATAAAATAAAATTCCAGGAACGATTGCAGATGGAATATCAGAAAATTGCCCAATTTCTGGAACATTAGAATTAAAAAATTTGTTTTTTAAATTTATTTTTGCAGGCGTGGAAAGGAACTTCCTCCTCTCCCGGATACAAAATTTCGGGAAAGAGGAAACTGGGTGGGAAAAAAAGACAAAAAAAAAAAATCGCATTTCCACTGCCCCAAAATCCCGGGAATTTGGAGAAGGGCTGGGAATTCCCCGGGGCTGGAAGCAGGGGGAGAATCCCAAATTTTGGGGTCGTGGGAAGTGCTGGGGTTGGAATGAGACGGGCTGGGATCTCTCCCGACCCCAAAAACCCCCAAATTCCAGGACTTTCCGATTTTTTTTCCAGGTGTTTGGCGTCCCCGTGTCCCAGGGTTATCTGCCAGAATTAGATTAATTTAGAAGTAGGAATAGTTTTTGGGTTTTTTTTTATTTTTATTTTTTTTTATTTTTATTTTTATTTTATTTATTCTATTTATATTTACTTATAGTTATCTGCCAGAATTAGATTAATTTAGAAATAGGAATAGTTTTTATTTTTATTTTATTTTATTTTTATTTTTATTTTTATTTTTATTTTTATTTTTTTTATTTATTATATTTATATTTATATTTATTTATAAATTAAATTTAATTTTTTTTTAATCAACCGACGCTGCGGAGCCAAGGCAGGGAAGAGGCTGCACTGCCCTGCCTTGTCCGTTCGCGTCGCAGGACAAAAGGACAGGACAGAGGGACAGAAGGACCGAGGGACATACACAGCAATCACATCTCCCGCGTTTTGCGGAGATTTGTCCTCAGCGCGCACCCGTCGGCGGCCGCAGAGGCTGCTGGGAGTTGTGGTTTTTTAGACTTAGCACAGCTAGTGCGCACGCGCAGCGCTGCCCCTTGCCGGAGAGGGGAGGAGCAGGCGTTCGCTGATTGGCTGAGATGGGTCGGTGGGCGGGGCCAGAGGCCGTGGCGGGAATTGCGGCTGTGGGAGAGTCCGGCGCGCGCGGTACCGGCCCGAGGGGGCGGGGCCACGGCTGAGGGGAGGCGGAGCGACCCGAGCGGAGCCGAACCGAACCGAGCGGAGCCGAACCGAACCGGCCCGAGGGGAACCGAACCGGCCCGAACCGAACCGGCCCGAGGGGAACCGAACCGGCCCGAGCGGAATGGGGTCGAGGGGGGCAGGGGGTCCTGAGGTGTCGGAGGAGCTGGGGCTGAGGGGTGCAGGATGGGAAGGATTGAGGGAATTGGTTTTTATTGGATGTCAGGGTTTGGAGCTGCCCTGGAAAGGAGAGAGGGGCTGAGTGACAAGATGGGATTGGGGAAGGAGCTTTGGGGAGCGAGGGGGATTTGGGAATGGGGCTTTGAAGGCAGCAGCAGCAGCAGGTGGGGCAGGAAGGGTTGAGGGACTGGGGAAGGAATTAATGGGGATTTAGGGATGAATTTGGGATGGTGCTGAGGAGCACTGGGAGAAGGGGAAGGAGGGATTGCAGTGGATAACGCCAAGAGGAATAACCTGGAATGGGCTCTGGGAGCGGGAGGGTGAAGGGCTGGGGAGGGAGATGAGCAGCAGGAAATTGGTGCTGGAAGCACAGACGTGATGCAGCCCTTTCTGGCCAGGACGCTTCAGAGCCCAGCAGCCCGTGGTTTATTGGAAAGTCAATCCCCGTGTCCCGGGAGGCCTGGCCTCCCCTGTGCCCCCCGCCAGGGAACGTGCCCGCCGAGCCCCGCTCCGATCGATGGCGCTGCCCGGAGCGCGGAGTTACCATGGATATGGCTGCGCTGCCTCTCCTCAGGAAGCCCTTGAGGAGGACAGCTCCAGCTCACAAGTTTGGTGTTTTTCCTGTCCTCTGCCAGGCTTTGCTGCTGTGAATCCAGAGTAGCCGTGAGTGCTGGCACGCTGCGGCGCGGCCTGCGAGGCCGGGGCCACGTGGGCCTCAAGAGGATGCCCTGCAACGTCCCCGGTGAAACGGGAAGGAGCCAGGGTCTGGGAATGTTCACCTGGAGGAGGGAAGGATCCAGGAACTCCTTAGAGCCCTTCCAAGAGCTGGGGGTGTCCAGCCTGGAGAAGGGAAGGATCCAGGGGCTCCTCAGAGCTCCTGCCAGGGTCTGGGAACGTTCACCTGGAGAAGGGAAGGATCCAGGGGCTGGGAATGTTCCCCTGGAGAAGGGAAGGATGCAGGGGCTCCTCAGTCCAGGGGCTGGGGGTGTTCACATGGAGAAGGGAAGGACTTAGGAACTCCTCAGAGCCCTTTTCACGGCCTTGGGAATGTTCATCTGGAGAAGAGAAGGATGCAGGAACTCCTCAGAACTCCTTTCAGGGGCTGGGAGTGTTCACCTGGAGAAGGGAAGGATCCAGGGACTCCTCAGTCCAAGAGCTGGGGGTGTCCAGCTTGGAGAAGGGAAGGATGCAGGGGCTCCTCGGAGCTCCTTCCAGGGTCTGGGAATGTTCACCTGGAGAAGGGAAGGATGCAGGGACTCCTCAGTCCAAGAGCTGGAGGTGTCCAGCTTGGAGAAGGGAAGGATCCAGGGACATCTCAGAGCTCCTTCCAGGGTCTGGGAATGTTCACCTGGAGAAGGGAAGGACTTAGGAACTCCTCGGTCCAGGAGCTGGGGATGTTCACCCAGAGAAAGGAAGGAGCTGGGGACTCCTCGGAGCCCTTTCAAGAGCCGGGGGTGTTCACCTGGAGCAGGGAAGGATCCAGGGTCTGGGAACGTTCACCTGGAGCAGGGAAGGAGGCAGGCCTCCAACCCCCGGGAAGGCCGGGCGCCTTCCCGCTGGAAGCGCAGAGCCAAAGGATCTCCTGCGGGAAGGAGCGCCCGGCTCCGGCTCCCGGGGCGCGACCGAGCTCAGGGGGTTCTGGGGAAGGCCAGAACCTGGAGAAACTGGGAAATCCAGCCCCGGGGGAACCAAACCAGGAGGAAAGGGGTTGGAAAAAGTTTGGTGGAGTTTGGAGGATTTTCGACCAAATTTTGGTTGAGTTTTGAGGATTTTTGACCAAAGTTGGGTTGAGTTTTAAGGAGTCTTTAGATCAAAGTTTGGCTGAGTTTTAAGGATTTTGGTCAAGGTTTGGTTGACTTTTGAGGATTTTGGATAAAACTTTGGTTGAGTTTTAAGGATTTTTGACCAAAGTCAGGTTGAGTTTTGAGGATTTTTTGCCTCCTTAATGGGTGAAGAAATCTGGGAATCTCCTCCAGGCCAGAACCTGGAGCAGCTGGGAAATCCAGCCCTGGGGGAACCAAACCAGGAGGAAAGGGGTTGGAAAAAGTTTGGTTGAGTTTGGATGATTTTGGACCAAATTTTGGTGGAGTTTCGAGGATTTTTGACCAAATTTTGGTCAAGATTTGAGAATTTTGGCTGAGTTTTAAGGATTTTTGGCAAAAGTTGGGTTGAGTTTTAAGGATTCTTTTGATCAAAGCTTGCTTGAGTTTTAAGGATTTTGGTCAAGGTTTGGTTGAGTTTTGAGGATTTTTGACCAAAGTAGTTTTAAGCATTTTTGTCAAATGTTTGGTTGAGTTTTAAGGATTTTTGGCAAATTTTTGGTTGAGTTTGGAGGATTTTTGACCAAACTTTGGTTGAGTTTCGAGAATTTTTGACCAAACTTTCGTTCAGTTTCGAGAATTTTTGACCGAAGTTTGGTTGAGTTTTAGGAATTTTTGGCAAAAGTTTGGTTGAGTTTTAAGGATTTGTGACTAAAGTTTGGTTGAGTTTTGAGGATTTTGGATAAAACTTGGTTGAGTTTTGACCAAAGTCCGGTTGAATTTTAAGAATTTTTGACAAAAGTCAGGTTGAGTTTTGAGGATTTTTGACCAAAGATTGGTCGAGTTTTGTGGATTTTTG
The DNA here is from genome assembly GCF_014805655.1 of Passer montanus. NCBI lineage: Eukaryota > Metazoa > Chordata > Aves > Passeriformes > Passeridae > Passer > Passer montanus. Next base: position 27,342 of record NW_024368486.1, on the reverse strand, counting down.
ATCAAAGTCTGGTTGAGTTTGGAGGATTTTTGACCAAAGTAGTTCTAAGCATTTTTGTCAAATGTTTGGTTGAGTTTTAAGAATTTTTGACCAAACTTTCGTTGAGTTTTGAGGATTTTTGACCAAAGTCTGGTTGAGTTTTGAGGATTTTTGACAAAACTTTGGTTGAGTTTTGAGGATTTTGGTCAAGGTTTTGTTAGTTTTGAGGATTTTGGATAAAACTTTGGTCAAGTTTTGTGGATTTTTGACCAAAGTCTGGTTGAGTTTTAAGGATTTTTGGCAAAAGTTTGGTTGAGTTTTGAGGATTTTGGACCAAATTTTGGTCAAGATTTGAAGATTTTTTACCAAAGTTTGGCTGAGTTTTAAGGATTTTTGGCAAAAGTTTGGTTGAGTTTTGAGGATTTTGGATAAAACTTTGGCTGAGTTTTGACCAAAGTCCGGTTGAATTTTAATAATTTTTGACAAAAGTCTGGTTGAGTTTTGAGGATTTTTAAAATTAATTTTGGATTTTTGCTGTTTTTCCTCCTCAGGAATGGAATCCCACCAAGATCTGGAAGTTCTGGAGGTGCCGGAGTTCTCCACCTGGAAATCCAGAGCTTTTTCCATCGGGAAATTCAGATTTTTCTGCTCCCATTTCATGGACAAAAATTTATTTATTTGTACGGTCACTCTCAGAGGAATTCCCACCGAAAAATCGGATTTTATCCCAGATTTGGTGTTTGGTGTTTGTGTTCGTTGCTGGAGAAATCTGGGCTTGGTTCTGGGTTTGATTTGGGTTTTTTGGTGTTTAAGTTGAGGATTTTTGGGGTTTAATTGGGATTTTTTTGGTGTTTAAGTTGAGGATTTTTGGGGTTTAATTGGGATTTTTTTGGTGTTTAAGTTGAGGATTTTTGGGGTTTAATTGGGATTTTTTTGGTGTTTAAGTTGAGGATTTTTGGGGTTTAATTGGGATTTTTTTGGTGTTTAAGTTGAGGATTTTTGGGGTTTAATTGGGATTTTTTTGGTGTTTAAGTTGAGGATTTTTGGGGTTTAATTGGGATTTTTTTGGTGTTTAAGTTGAGGATTTTTGGGGTTTAATTGGGATTTTTTTGGTGTTTAAGTTGAGGATTTTTGGGGTTTAATTGGGATGTTTTTGGTGTTTAATTGGGATTTTTTTTTTGTTTTAATTGGAGGTTTTTTGGGGTTTAATTAGACTTTTTTGATGTTTAAGTGGGATTTTTATAGTGTTTAAGTGGAGATTTTTGTGGTGTTTAACTGGAGGCTTTTTGGTGTTTAATTGGATTTTTTTTGGTGTTTAATGGAGATTTTTATAGCGTTTAATTGGAGTTTTTTGGTATTTAATTGGAGTTTTTTCAGTGTTTAACTGGAGGTTTTTCAGTGTTTAATTGGGATTTTTTTTGGTGTTTAATGGAGATTTTTATAGCGTTTAATTGGAGTTTTTTGGTATTTAATTGGAGTTTTTTCAGTGTTTAACTGGAGGTTTTTCAGTGTTTAATTGGGATTTTTTTTGGTGTTTAATTGGGATTTTTATAGCGTTTCATTGGAGTTTTTGTGGTGTTTAACTGGAAATTTTTTTGTATTTAATTGCTGGTTTTTTGGTGTTTAATTGGGATTTTTATAGCATTTAATTGGAGATTTTTTGGTGTTTAATCTGCATTTTTTTGGTGTTCAGTTGGAGTTTTTCAGTGTTTAGTTGGAGTTGTTCAGTGTTTAGCTGCAGGTTTGGTTTCCCTGGAGGAAGGACCCGAGGGGCCGAGCTGTTCCGGAGGGGAGGAGGAGCAGCTCCCGAAATTCCGTGTGGGGGCGGGATGGGGACGTTTGGTTGGGATTTGGGATCCTGCTGCAGCCTCTGCTCGAGGCACAAAGCCACGGAGAGCATTTCCCTTTTCCTTTCCCCTTTTCCTTTCCCATTTTCCTTTCCTTTCCTTTCCTTTCCCATTTTCCTTTCCCATTTTTTTTCCTTTCCCATGTTCCTTCTTCCTCTTTCCCATTTCTCATTTTCCTTTTCATTTTCCTTCTTCCCCTTTCCTCTTCCCTTCCCCTTTTTTCCCTGTTTTCTTTTCCTTTCCTTTCCCATTTTCCTTTCCCATTTTTTCTTTCCCATTTTCCTTTCCCATTTTTTTTCCTTTCCCATGTTCCTTCTTCCTCTTTCCCATTTCTCATTTTCCTTTTCATTTTCCTTCTTCCCCTTTCCTCTTCCCTTCCCCTTTTTTCCCTGTTTTCTTTTCCTTTCCTTTCCCATTTTCCTTTCCCATTTTCCTTTCCCATTTTCCTTTCCCATTTTCCTTTCCCATTTTCCTTTCCCATTTTCCTTTCCCATTTTCCTTTCCCATTTTAGCAGCTCCCTTTCCCCTTTTCCTTTCCCCTTTTCCTTTCCCCTTTTCCTTTCCCCTTTTCCTTTCCCCTTTTCCTTTCCCCTTTTCCTTTCCCATTTTCCTTTCCCCTTTTCCTTTCATTTCCCACTTTCCCTTTTTCTTCCTTTCCCACTTTTTCCCTTTTCCTTTCCCATTTTCCTTTTCCTTTCCCATTTTCCTTTCCTTTCCCATTTTCCTTTCCCATTTTCCTTTCCCATTTTTTTTCCTTTCCCATGTTCCTTCTTCCTCTTTCCCATTTCTCATTTTCCTTTTCATTTTCCTTCTTCCCCTTTTTTCCCTGTTTTTCTCCTTTCCTTTCCCTTTCCCATTTTTTCCTTTCTCTTTTTTTGTTTCCTTTTTTTTCCATTACTTTTTTCTTTTTCCTTTCCCATTTTCCTTTCCCATTTTCCTTTCCCATTTTCCTTTCCCATTTTCCTTTCCCATTTTCCTTTCCCATTTTCCTTTCCCATTTTCCTTTCCCCCTTTCCTTTCCTTTCCTTTCCTTTCCTTTCCTTTCCTTTCCTTTCCTTTCCTTTCCTTTCCTTTCCTTTCCTTTCCTTTCCTTTCCTTTCCTTTCCTTTCCTTTCCTTTCCTTTCCTTTCCTTTCCTTTCCTTTCCTTTTTTCCTTTTTTCCTTTTTTCCCTCCCATTTTTTCCCCTTTTCCATTATTTTTTCCCCCTTTCCCCCATTTCTCCCCTGCCCAAACCACCTCACATTTTGAAGCATTGTGGGAGCTTTTGTGTGAAAAATCACCTTTTTTCCATCACAAAGAGAGGAGGAGGGGCTGGAATTCTGCTGTCAGCATCTCCAGGCTGACATTCCTACAGACAGAAACTCCTAATTATTGTTCTCAAAACCTTCCATAATCACCCAAAATCCCAGGCAGAAAAACTGCCTGGAAAATCTCCTTGTGCAGGATGTGAGGAAAAACCCTCGGGGTGCCCCCAGGGGAGCTTGAAATCAGAATTTTTCCCGATTTTTTTAAATGGGAATCATTTTCCCTGCCCTTCCAGAGGAACCCACGGCACTTCCCCCCATCCCCGAGCCCCTGCGGCCAAACCCGGAGCGCTCCTGCTGGAAAATGTGGAGCTAAAAATAACCCAGGAGGGAAAAAATTCCTTAATTTGCTGCTGGAATTGCAGATGGATTGGGTTCAGACGGAATAAAAAAAGGAATGTTCCAATATTCCTCATTTTTGCCCCAGGGCCGGGCTCGGAAATCCGCGGTGTCATCCGGAATTGTGTCAGCCATGAAGGACCAGGAATGTTCCGGAAGATTCCACCCCTTCCCACAGGAATTGCCTCTCCTCCCAGCGCTGAGCGTGGCTTTTTCCAGGGGTGGGAAATCCCGCTCCGACAAAGCCGGGCTTGGCAAGAGCCGGGTTTAAACCCGGGCTTAAACCTCGCCGCGCGCGGCTCTCGCTCCTCGCGGGGACGACGATTCCTCGGATCATCACAACTTGATCATCAGAACTTCATCGTCACAGCTTTATCATCACAACTTGATCATCACAACTTCATCGTCACAAATTTGGCATCAAAACTTGATCATCACAACCTCATCGTCACAAATTTGTCATCACAACTTGATCGTCACGACTTTATCGTCACAAATTTGTCATCAAAACTTCATTGTCACAAATTTGTCATCACAACTTGATCATCACAAATTTGTCATCAAAACTTGATCATCACAACTTCATCGTCACAGATTTGTCATCACAACTTGATCATCACAACTTCATCGTCACAAATTTGTCATCAAAACTTCATTGTCACAAATTTGTCATCACAACTTGATCATCACAAATTTGTCATCAAAACTTCAAAGCCGGGCTTGGCAAGAGCCGGGTTTAAACCCGGGCTTAAACCTCGCCGCGCGCGGCTCTCGCTCCTCGCGGGGACGACGATTCCTCGGATCATCACAACTTGATCATCACAACTTCATCGTCACAGATTTGTCATCACAACTTGATCATCACGACTTTATCGTCACAGCTTTACCATCACAACTTCATCGTCACAGCTTCATCGTCACAATTTCATCGTCACAACTTTTATCGTCACAACTTTATCAGTCATCACAACTTTATATCATCACAACTTCACCATCGCAACTTTATCATCAGACTTTATATCATCGCAACTTTATCATCACAACTTTATCACAACTTTATCAATCATCACGACTTTATTGTCACAACTTTATCACAACTTTATCTTCACAACTTCATTGTCACAGCTTTATCATCACAACTTTATCAATCATCACGACTTTATCGTCACAACTTTATCACCACAACTTTATCTTCACAACTTGATTGTCACAACTTCATTGTCACAGCTTTACCATCACAACTTTACCATCACAACTTTATTGTCACAACTTCATCGTCACAACTTTATCATCACAACTTTATCACAACTTTATCTTCACAACTTCATTGTCACAGCTTTATCATCCCAACTTTACCATCACAACTTCATCATCACAACTTCATCGTCACAAATTTATCATCACTTTATCATTACAACTTCATCATCACAACTTCATCGTCACAACTTTATCATCACAACTTTATCATCAAACTTTATATCATCACAATTTTATCGTCACAATTTCATCACAACTTTATCACCACAACTTTATGTCATCACAACTTTATCACAACTTTATCAATCATCACAACTTCATTGTCACAACTTGATCATCGCAACTTTATCACCACAACTTTATTGTCACAACTTCATTGTCACAGCTTTATCATCCCAACTTTACCATCACAACTTCATCATCACAACTTCATCGTCACAACTTTATCATCACAACTTTATCAATCATCACAACTTTATCATCACAACTTCAGCTTTATCATCACAACTTTATCGTCACAACTTCATCGTCACAACTTTATCATCATTTTATCATCACAACTTTTCTCATCACAACTTCATCATCACAACTTCATCGTCATAACTTTATTGCCACAACTTTATATCATCAAACTTTATATCATCACAACTTTATCGTCTTAACTTTATCACCACAACTTCATCACCAAAACTTCATCATCACAACTTTATCATCAAACTTTATATCATCACAACTTTATATCATCACAACTTTATATCATCACAACTTTATCATCACAACTTGATCATCACAACTTCAGCATCACAACTTTATCATCACAACTTGATCATCACAACTTCAGCATCACAACTTTATCATCACAACTTGATCATCACAACTTCAGCATCACAACTTTATCATCACAACTTGATCATCACAACTTCAGCATCACAACTTTATCATCACAACTTGATCATCACAACTTCAGCATCACAACTTTATCATCACAACTTGATCATCACAACTTCAGCATCACAACTTTATCGTCTTAACTTTATCACCACAACGTTATCGTCACAACTTCGTCACATCTTCATCACCACAACTTCATCATCACAACTTCAGCATCACAACTTTATCATCAAACTTTATATCATCACAATTTTATCGTCACAATTTCATCACAACTTTATCACCACAACTTTATGTCATCACAACTTTATATCATCAAACTTTATATCATCACAACTTTATCGTCTTAACTTTATATCACCACAAAGTTATCGTCACAACTTCATCGTCACAACTTTATCATCACAACTTTATCGTCACTTTATCATCACAACTTTTCTCATCACAACTTTATCATCACGCCTTTATCGTCACAACTTTATTGCCACAACTTTGTCATCACAACATTATCGTCACAACTTTATCGTCACAACTTCGTCATAACTTCATCACCACAACTTCATCATCACAACTTTATCACCACAACTTCATCACCACGACTTTATCCCTGGATTTTTTGTTGTCTCTTGCCGCCCGCGACCCCGCGCTCCGGATCACCGAGAGCCTTCCTCATGGAATTCCTCCTCCTCCTCTTCCCGTTTTTTTCCACGTGTCCGAGCCCTTGCTGCCGGCAAAGCTTTGAATTCTCCTGACAGAGTGATTTATTCCAGAAATGTCACCGGCCCCGCTGGGTTTCCGCCCCACTTTTGATTGAAATCCCATTAAAAAGAGGCGGAAAAGGTCGGAGCTCCAAGGGGAATGTTCCGGAACTCTGGAATTGTGGAGGTCACAGGACACCCACCCGCCCTGGGGCTCCTGGCTGGGCAGGGGGAGGGAGGTGCTGAGAAGGTTTAATGGGATCATTCCTGGTGGGAAAGCCACATCACGCCCATCCACGAGGAGATCCACGAGGAGATCCCGAGGATCTCCAGGATCCGCCTTCCCCTCGGTGCTGGCACTTCAGGAAGTGTCTCCCTCCCCTTTTCCATCCACAAGTGCCATAAAATTCCATAAAATTCCCCCAAAACCGGGGTGGTTTGGATGAACAGCGGCCCTAAATCCCACCCCATTCCAATCCCAGGATCCCAGGGTGCTCCAACTTTTCCTTGGACTCTCCCAGGGATTCTCAGGAATTCCTTCCCAAATCCCACCCCAAGCTCCCTTTCCCAGGGAATTCCCTCCATTCCCAGCTCTCCCAGCCTGGAGTTTTCCATCCCCATCCTGACTCCTCTCCAGGAAGGAATTTCAGGATCCAGGGGCTTCCCTGGGAATTCTGGACTCCGGGAAGAGTCTCCCTTCCCTTTTCCATCCGCAAATCCCACAAAAATCCCTCAGGATGAGTCCTGAGTGCCCTGGATCCCACAATCCTGGAAGGTTTGGGATCCATGCAGCTTCAATCCCATCCCATTTTTTTTTTTCCATGGGGAAAAAGAACGGGATAATTTGGGAAGCAGGAGGCTGCAGCAAGTTTGAGCTCAGGGATCCCTCAGCTGCTCCTCGTGTCACCTCAGGGGGACAATTCGGGTTTTGACCTCAGCTCCTCCTGGGAAAGGATCAAATTTGGGAATTTCGGGGGACGGACAGATGCGGCCGAGCCCGGTGTGAATAAATAAACACGGAATTTATTCCCGAGAGACGCGCCCCATGAACCAGGAAAAGCCGACAGCAGCAGACAAAAGGCGTTTTTCCCACCAGGACCACCCCAAAATCCTGAAATTCATCCCGAGGATGCAGCAGGATGGACCCAGGACGAGACACCTGGAACGTCCCAGAGCTGCTCCTCCAGAGGAGACGATGTCCCATTTCCCAAAATCATGGAATTAGGAGGGACCTCCAGGATCATCGAGTCCAGCTCTGGAGCTCTTGGCAGCCGTGGGCTCTGGCAGAAGCAAATCCTGGGCTTCAGGATTTCAGGATTTCAGGATGAGGCTCTCCAGGACCATCATTCCAGCCACTTCACCATGTAGGGCCCCTCCAGCTCGTAGCCGATCTTCCTGTAGTAATCCCTGGTGCCGACACCTGCCAGGAGGAGGAGGAGGAGGATGAATTCCTGGGACAAAGCTGGAAAAGCCAGGCCGGGCAGGCCAGGCCCTTCCACGGAGCAACGGCGCCGCAGCGGGGGCGTTAGCTCGTTAGCAGCCGGACTAATTACAGAGCTGCAGCTGCGCCCTGTGCCCCGCGCCCTCCGAGAGGGAGCGGAACCCGGGAATGACCAGGGATCGTCACCGGGGCTGAAGGGCCCTACAGCCCCCAGGGACATTCCGGGAGTCGGGAATGAGCTCAGCTCCACTCCAGCTGCTCCCTGTGCCCCGCGCCCTCCGAGAGGGAGAGGAACCGGCTCGGAGGAATGGGAACGGAACCCGGGAATGACCAGGGATCATCACCGGGGCTGAAGGGCCCTACAGCCCCCAGGGACATTCCGGGAGTCGGGAATGAGCTCGGCTCCACTCCAGCTGCTCCCTGTACCCCGCGTCCTCCGAGAGGGAGCGGAACCGGCTCGGAGGAATGGGAACAGAACCCGGGAATGACCAGGGATCATCAGCAGGGCTGAAGGGCCCTACAGCCCCCAGGGACATTCCGGGAGTCGGGAATGAGCTCGGCTCCACTCCAGCTGCTCCAGTGGGCGCAATCCAATTTCCTGCTCCAAGAGCCTCTTCCCTGCCCGTCCTCTCCTGCCCGGGAAAAAGGCCCAGCTCCGCGTCCTTCCCTCCTCAGCTAATTAGCCACAGGTGCACTAATTACTCATCGGGGAGCGAGGGAGGGCTCAGCGTCATCGGCGGCGCAGGATGGAGAGGACTCGGCTCTCCAGGCCCTCCTGCATCCCTCTCCAGGCTCCTGGAAACTCCAGGGCTTTCCAGGAATGGCTGGGAATGACCTGGTGACCCTTTCCTGCCCACGGGGCTGCTCACACAGGTTGGGTTAAAATGCTCCTCAGCGCTTCCTGAATGTGGATTTCAGAGTTCCTGAATGGTTTAAAATCCCCAAAAATTCCCATCCAGCATCCTCATGCTCCTGCCCATAGTGGAGCGTGGACCTGGAGGGATCCCAGGTCCTGCATCCCTCTCCTGGAATCTCCAGCGCTTTCCAGGAATGGCTGGGAATGACCTGGTAACCCTTTCCTGCCCACGGGGATGCCCTGTGCAGGTTGGGTTAAAATGCTCCTCAGCGTTTCCTGAACGTGGATTTCAGAGTTCCTGAATGGTTTAAAATCCAAAAAAATTCCCATCCAGCATCCCTGTGTCCCTCTCCATGGCAGGGCTTGGACCTGGAGGGATCCCAGCTCCTTCATCCCTCTCCAGGCTCCTGGAATCTCCAGGGCTTTCCAGGAATGGCTGGGAATGACCTGGTGACCCTTTCCTGCCCACGGGGCTGCTCACACAGGTTGGGTTAAAATGCTCCTCAGCGCTTCCTGAATGTGGATTTCAGAGTTCCTGAGTGGTTTAAAATCCCAGAAAATTCCCATCCAGCATCCCTGTGTCCCTCTCCAGGCTCCTGGAATCTCCAGGGCTTTCCAGGAATGGCTAGGAATGACCTGGTAACCCTTTCCTGCCCATGGGACTGCCCTGGGCTGCTCACACAGGTTGGGTTAAAATGCTCCTCAGCGTTTCCTGAACGTGGATTTCAGAGTTCCTGAATGGTTTAAAATCCCCAAAAATTCCCATCCAGCATCCCTGTATCCCTGCCCATGGCGGAGCTTGGACCTGGAGGGTCTTTAAGGTCCCTCCCAACCCCAACCACTCTTGGATTCATCCCAGCATTCCAAACGGATCAATTTGAGGTCTGGAAAAGGCACCCGAACCCCAGACCCGAGATGTCCTCGTGCCCCCATTCCAGCAGCTGGGAAGACCCTGGAGAACCACCAGGAACCCCAAACTGGGAACACCGGAGCGAATTCCCCTCCCAGCAGTGACACAGTCCCTGTGACGTCACAGCAGGGACCAAGGACACCCCGGAGGGACCCAAATTCGCTCAGCTTTTGGAGCCTGAAACCAAGGAAAACCCAAAAAATGCGAACACATCCCTTTTTACCCTTTTCCTGACCTCTGCCTGGGAGGGTCAGGACTTCTGGTCTGGAGTAAACCGTGACCTCAACCAACATCCTGCCCAAAAATCATCCCCTGGGTTCATCAGCAGAGCAGCTGGGGCACAAAACATAAGATTTTGGCTCTGAAAGATCATCCACAACCCCAAAACACTTGGAAAAAGGGTCGGCAGCACCTCAAGGTGAAGGACAACCAAGTAACTGAACGGATGGTTTGACACCACCTCCGTCAGAGCTCCGAAACAATTCCCCCTTTCCTTTATTCCCTGGAAAACGTGGGGGGTTTGAAGGCAACACCTCGGGGTGCTTCCATGAATCTGGAGCTGCTCAGGGCGCCAGGTCTGCCCCGCTGGGTCCGAGCCACTGGCGTGTCCCCGTGTCCCAGGGTTCCGAGTGTCCCCATTGCCACCCCAGCCCTGCTCATGGCAGGAACTTCTTCCACAAAATGTCCTTCAGTGGGGAAGGCTGGAGATGCCTGAAGGAGGCAGGGCGAGACCCTGTGGGACGCCTGGAGTCCCCGTGGAGAGAGCGATTCCAGAGCTGGAGAAGAACCCTGGAATGGTTCTTCTCCAATGCCCAACGCTCCTGGAAGGTCTCCATGGCACAGGATCTCCTCCCAGATGTTTTCTGTTCTGAAATCTGAATCTTCTCCCAGAGCTGGTGGGACCTGTCCAGGCAGAACCCTTCCGGTGTTTTCCAGGGAAAGGAAACCCTCCAAGAAATATCCCGAGAGAACTCTCCTGCAGGATTGGAAGAGCAAGACCAAACCCTTGGCTTTCCAAGGCAGAACTGGCCGCATTCCCCACCCTGCAGCTTCAGGAGAGGGATTTAATGTTCAACGTTCCACATCCAACCGCGGCAGAGCTCGGGCTGAGCGGGATCCATCCAGATCCAGATCCAGCAGGACTCCTGGAAGGTCTCCATGGCACAGGATCTCCTCCCAGATGTTTTCTGTGCTCCTGGAAGGTCTCCATGGCGCAGGATCTCCTCCCAAACGTTTTCTGCTCTGAAATCTGAATCTTCTCCCAGAGCTGGTGGGACCTGTCCAGGCAGAATCCTTCTGGTGTTTTCCAGGGAAAAACAACCTCCAAAAAATATCCCAAAAGAACTCTCCTGCAGGATTGGAAGAGCAAGATGAAAACTTGGCTTTCCAAGGCAGAACTGGCCGAATTCCCCTCCCTGCAGCTTCAGGAGAGGGACTGAACGTTCAACATTCCGCATCCAACCGCGGCAGAGCTCGGGCTGAGCTTGGCAGAGCGGGATCCATCCAGATCCAGATCCAGATCCAGATCCAGCAGGACTCCTGAAAGGTCTCCATGGCGCAGGATCTCCTCCCAAATGTTTTCTGCTCTGAAGTCTGAATCTTTTCTCCCAGAGCTGGTGGGACCTGTCCAGGCAGAACCCTTCCGGTGTTTTCCAGGGAAAGGAAACCCTCCAAGAAATATCCCGAGAGAACTCTCCTGCAGGATTGGAAGAGCAAGACCAAACCCTTGGCTTTCCAAGGCAGAACTGGCCGCATTCCCCACCCTGCAGCTTCAGGAGAGGGATTTAATGTTCAACGTTCCACATCCAACCGCGGCAGAGCTCGGGCTGAGCGGGATCCATCCAGATCCAGATCCAGCAGGACTCCTGGAAGGTCTCCATGGCACAGGATCTCCTCCCAAATCTTTTCTGCTCTGATTTACCCCCAGAGCTGGTGGGACCTGTCCAGGCAGAACCCTTCCGGTGTTTTCCAGGGAAAGGAAACCCTCCAAGAAATATTCCAAAAGAATTATCCCCCAGGATTGGAAGAGCAAGACCAAACCCTTGGCTTTCCAAGGCAGAACTGGCCGAATTCCCCACCCTGCAGCTTCAGGAGAGGGACTGAACGTTCAACATTCCGCATCCAACCGCGGCAGAGCTCGGGCTGAGCTTGGCAGAGCGGGATCCATCCAGATCCAGATCCAGATCCAGATCCAGCTCCAGCCCTGAAAGGTCTCCATGGCGCAGGATCTCCTCCCAAATGTTTTCTGCTCTGAAGTCTGAATCTTTTCTCCCAGAGCTGGTGGGACCTGTCCAGGCAGAACCCTTCCGGTGTTTTCCAGGGAAAGGAAACCCTCCAAGAAATATCCCGAGAGAACTCTCCTGCAGGATTGGAAGAGCAAGACCAAACCCTTGGCTTCCCAAGGCAGAACTGGCCGCATTCCCCACCCTGCAGCTTTAGGAGAAAGATTGAATGTTCAACATTCCGCATCCAACCGCGGCAGAGCTCGGCAGAGCGGGATCCATCCGGATCCAGATCCAGATCCCGATCCCGATCCAGATCCAGCTCCAGATCCAGATCCAGCAGGAGGACAGAGGCTCGGATCCACCTGCCTGGATGCAAACCCACGGCCAGGAGCCAGGGGAGGCTTTTTGGAAGTGTCCCCCCCACAATCTTCGAGTGACACATCCTCTGCCAACGGCGAAGTTAAACCCTTTTGGAGCCCTGGAACCGTGGCGAAAGCTGCTGATAACCCCCCAAAACCTGGAATTTGCATCCCGAAAATTAATGAAATCCGTTCTGGAAGCCTGCCCGGAGCAGGGGACAGAGGGAAGTGGCTGAAGCACCGGGGATAAGCACAGCCCAGAGGGACGGACGCGGGCACGGGACCGCGGCAGCACCAAATCCACAAATCCACAAATCCATAAATCCATAAATCCCCGTCTCTGACTCAGCCCTGCCGCGCGGGAACACCGACACGGCGTCCGAGCATCCTCCAAGATCCCCCGGCCACGGAACTGGGTGGAAATGAGGTTTTTTCAGCATCGTTAACGAGCTGCTAATTGTTCATAAAATTTCGGCGGCAGAGACGTTCCCCATCTCCACCTCTTCCCTGGCAACCACCGGGATCTTCTCCCGGGATGGGAGTCCGGGCTCGTCCTGACTCGCGGATTCCTTCCCCTCCAAATATTCCAGGGATAACCGAGCTGGCTGAGGTGCCAGCTGTGGTTTTCCAGGTTTTTCTGGGAGGAACCACCTGGAGCGGGGCTTTGCCTGTGGAAAAGGGAGCCTGGACATGCCAGGGGACACCTGGAAGATCTGTGGGATCCAGGGTGTTGGGAAAAGGATCAGCCAGGAGGACAGGACACGGTTTTTCCATAAAATCTGTGGAATCCTCACCCCTGGAAATGTTCCAGGCCAGGTTGGAGCCAAGCTGGGATGGTGGGAGGTGTCCCTGCCCACGGAATGGGGTGGGATTTCGGGACCTTGCCCACCCAAAGCATCCTGGAATTCTGTGGAAGAACCGTGTGACGTTCACCAAAATACTGCAGATTTCACCCAGAATGAGCAGCGAGTCTCAAGGCAGACACAGGAATTTGGGATGGCCATGGGGATTTGGGATGGGCACAAGAATTTGGGATGGCCATGGGGATTTGGGATGGGCCACAGGGATTTGGGATGGCCACAGGGATTCAGGATGGCTACGGGAAATTGGGATGGCCACAGGAAATTGGGATGGGCACAAGAATTTGGGATAGCCATGAGAATTTGGGATGGCCAAGGGGATTCGGGATGGCTACAGGAATTTGGGATGGGCACAGGAATTTGGGATGGGCACAAGAATTTGGGATGGCCAAGGAGATGTGGGATGGCCAAGGGGATTTGGGATGGGCCACAGGGATTCAGGATGGCTACGGGAAATTGGGATGGCCACAGGAATTTGGGATGGCCAAGGGGATTTGGGATGGCCAAGGGGATGTGGGATGGGCACAAAAATTTGGGATGGGCCGCAGGGATTCAGGATGGCTATGGGAAATTGGGATGGCCACTGGAATTTGGGATGGGCACAAGAATTTGGGATGGGCACAAGAATTTGGGGTGGCCAAGGGGATTTGGGATGGCTACGGGGATTTGGGATGGCTACAGGGATTTGGGATGGGCACAAGAATTTGGGATGGCCATGAGAATTTGGGATGGCCAAGGGGATTCGGGATGGCTACAGGAATTTGGGATGTGCACAGGAATTTGGGATGGGCACAAGAATTTGGGATGGCCAAGGAGATGTGGGATGGCCAAGGGGATTTGGGATGGGCCACAGGGATTCAGGATGGCTACGGGAAATTGGGATGGCCACTGGAATTTGGGATGGGCACAAGAATTTGGGATGGGCACAGGGACTTGGGATGGGCACAGGGATTTGGGATGGGCCACAGAGATTTGGGATGGGCACAGGGACTTGGGATGGCCGCAAGGGATTTGGGATGGCTATGGGAAATTGGGATGGCCACAAAAATTTGGGATGGCTACAGGAATTCGGGATGGCCACAGGGAGACCCGTGGACACTCCAGGGTTTGCTTTGGAGCAAGACCCCACTCTTGAATCTGGCAGCACCAATTTTTGAGTTGAAGGGTCAAATCCAGGCTTTCAATCCACGGAAATGCAGGAAAACAGGAAGAGGGAGGATTTTTATCTTGTCCCTTGTGTTCTGGATGCTGATGGAAAATCCACGAGTTTGGGAACTGGAGCTGGGAATGCATCCACGATTTTCTGTGCGTTTCCTTTGGCGTTTCTGCTTCCCTGGGATTTATCTCCAGGGAAAACACGAGGCTGTTCCATGTGAATCCCAACAAATCTCCCGCCGGGAACGGGAACAACGGGGAGCAAGCAAAGGATCAGAGATAACCAAAAACTGCCTTATCAGCACCGAGGAAACGGGGGGAAATCCCAATTTTTAGCACGTCGGAGCAATCCCGGAGAAATTCTGAATTTCAAAAACCAAGGAATGATCCCTACAGCAAAGATTTTTGTTTTAAATCAGAGAATTGGAAACGGATTTTCTGGAAGTTCCTGAAGATACTGAGAAGGTAAAAATCCTTGGAAAATCGGGGGATTTTGGAAATGTTCCCCAGAATCCTGGAATGGTTTGGGTTGGGAGGGACCTCAAACCTCATCCGTGGGCAGGGACACCTTCAACCATCCCAGATTTTTCCAAGCCCCATCCAACCTGGCCCTGGACACTTCCAGAGATCCAGGGGCAGCCCCAAATTTTGGGAAACCTGTGCCAGGGCCCCATTCCCTCTGAGAAAACAGGAATCTGGTATTATTTATTTGAAAAACAATTAAAAGCCCATTAATGCCACTCTAAACCAGAGCTCTGGAAGAGATTTTTGGTTTTTTTTTCCCAAGCCACGAGCGCCGGGGTCGGAAGCGACTCCGCGGGATCGATATTCCCAGAGGGATTGACCCGGGAATGGGAGAGCCACAGCAGCTAATTAGGGCCCTAATTGAGCCACGTCCTGATGCGCTCACACTCTGCTCCCATCATCACGGAATGACGATCCCAAAATGAGAATTTTGGGATCAAAACCACAAAAAAGCAGCGGCGGAGTCAAACCCCTGCGGGAGGAATCCGCCCCCAGTTTTTAATGGAAAATGCAAGTTGGGATTTGTCTGGGGTTCTGTTTTTTTCCCTTTTTTTTCCTGCTGGGAACGCTTCCCGGAGATTTTAATTGGTGTTTTCACAGCCCCGGCCGCGTCGGGCTCTGTCCGTTGGAAACCACGGATCCCAGATGGAAAAGGGAATTTGGGAATTCTGCGTGTCGCTCGTCAGCTCAGCAGAGGCACAACACCGGTGGCCGTGGAGATCCGAGAGCAGAAAAACGGGATGGACCCCTGGAATCGCACTCCAGCCCCCCAAAAATCCCTGCTCCACTTAAATCCAGAGTGGATTTGATGGGAATAGGGAACAGAACATTCCCAATGGGGCGGGATCCCAGATTTTTCCAAGCCCCATCCAACCTGGCCCTGGTGGATTTGGGAATGTGGGGCTGCTGAACATTCCTGATGGATTTGGGAATGTGGAGATGGAGAACATTCCTGATGGGGCTGGATTTGGGAATGTGGGAATTCAGAACATTCCCAATGGGGCTGGATTTGGGAATGTGGGGCTGCTGAACATTCCTGATGGATTTGGGAATGTGGGGATGCAGAACATCCCTGATGGATCTGGGAATGTTCAGGTGCAGAACATTCCTGAGGGGGCTGGATTTGGGAATGTGGGAATTCAGAACATTCCTGATGGATTTGGGAATGTGGGAATTCAGAACATTCCTGACGGGGCTGATCCAACTCCTCACCCAGAGCAATAAAACCAGGGGCGAAGCCCCAGCACCCGAACGGGATTTTGGGAAAAACCCAACGGAACGATGAACGGCGGAACTTCAGGAACTGGGTTTTTTTTTGAGCGAGACCCATCCCAGAGATTCCAGACGGGAGATTCCCTCTCAGTGATCCCTCCACCGTGGAATCATCATTTCCTCTCTGCCCCCACGGCCCAGCACCCCCAGCTCCGGGAACGGCAGAGATCTCTGCCTCCAATCCAACAGAAATGGAATATTCTGGAGATAATCCCACAATTTCTGCGAGGATTTCAGGAATTGCTGCCGTGGGGCAGCCGTGGGGCAGAGGGAGGGACGGCGACAGGGAATGTGTCTGCTCCTCAGCCCGGATCTGCCCCAATTCCAGGCTCTGGGAGGTTCTGAGGCTGCTCCAGAGGTGAAGTTGGAACATCCAAGGCGGGCGATGGATTTGGGATGAGTCACCGAGCATGTGAGGCATCCATGATCCAGCTTTTTTCCCTGTGGGCTCCAGATGATGAGCTCAGTGATGCTGAGAGCCAGCAGGGAATCTCAGGGCTGGGAAGGACCTTGGAATGTCCCAATCCATGGGCAGGGACACCTTCACCACCCCAGGCTGGACTTGGACACTTCCAGGGATCACCGGGCTGGGAAGGACCTTGGAATGTCCTTATCCATGGGCAGGGACACCTCCAGTGCCCCAGGCGGATCCAGGCTGGACTTGGACACTTCCAGCCCCAAATTCTCTGGGAATTCCGTGCCAGGGATCCACTTCAGGTGGCTCACAAAAAACACTGGGGTCAAAAAGGAGCGAGGAGGACGAGGAGAGAAAAACCATCCACGATTTCTCTGGTTTGGCTTTGCTGTCCCTCTGGACAGGGCTCCAGCCTGGAACTCCCATCCCTGGAAGTGACCAAGGAAAAGCTGGAGCAGCCAGAGACAGTGGAACCCCATCCAGAGGGTGGGACAGGGGCTTGGGAGCCCCTCCCAGCCCAAACCCTTCGGGGTCTGGGGAGCACCCCAGTCCTGGATCGTTTTTCCCATCTCCTGGATGCACTTCCCATCTCCTGGATGTATTTTCCCATCTCCTGGATGTTTCTTTCCCATCTCCTGGATGTATTTTCCCATCTCCTGGATGTTTCTTTCCCATCTCCTGGATGTATTTTCCCATCTCCTGGATGTATTTTCCCATCTCCTGGATGTATTTTCCCATCTCCTGGATGCACTTCCCATCTCCTGGATGTATTTTCCCATCTCCTGGATGTTTCTTTCCCATCTCCTGACTGTTTTTCTCCATCTCCTGGATGTATTTCCCAATTCCTGGATGTATTTTCCCATCTCCTGGGTGTTTTTTCCAGGTCTGGATTGGGGATGGAAGGAGAGGAAAGGATCACCCCGAGCTGGGAATGAGCCGGGGCAGGGCTGGGATGGGATGGAGGGACGGGCAGGAAAGGGTGCGGGGCTGAGGCGCCGCGGGAGGGATCCAATCTGTCCCTCCTGCGGGAGATCAGGACGGGAGCAGTCGGAGATAACGCCAGGAGCAGTCGGAGATCAGGACAGGAGCAGTGGGAGATAAGGACGGGAGCTGTGGGAGATAAGGACGGGAGCTGTCCGGGCACGACCAGATAACGACGTCAGCGCGGCCCCCGGCTCCTCCCGGGATTTACAGAGCTGGGATTTAGTCATGGATGAGGAACTGGCACTGCTGAGGCTGTCCCTGGCTCCTGGAGGAGCCCCGGCAGCTCATCCTGCTGAATCCCAGTCTGGATTTGTTGGAAGTTTGGATTTGCTGAATCCCAGTCTGGATTCCCCGGATCCCAGTTTGGATTTGTTGAATCCCAGTCTGGATTCCCCGGATCCCCGTCTGGATTTGCTGAATCCCAGTTTGGATTCACTGAATCCCAGTTTGGATTTGCTGAATCCCAGTCTGGATTCCCCGGATCCCCGTCTGGATTTGCTGAATCCCAGTTTGGATTCACTGAATCCCAGTTTGGATTTGCTGAATCCCAGTCTGGATTCCCCGGATCCCCGTCTGGATTTGCTGAATCCCAGTTTGGATTCACTGAATCCCAGTTTGGATTTGCTGAATCCCAGTCTGGATTCCCCGGATCCCAGTTTGGATTTGTTGAATCCCAGTCTGGATTCCCCGGATCCCCGTCTGGATTTGCTGAATCCCAGTTTGGATTCACTGAATCCCAGTTTGGATTTGCTGAATCCCAGTCTGGATTCCCCGGATCCCAGTTTGGATTTGTTGAATCCCAGTCTGGATTCCCCGGATCCCCGTCTGGATTTGCTGAATCCCAGTTTGGATTTGTTGAATCCCAGTTTCAATTAGCTGAATCCCAGTTTGGATTCAATGAATCCCAGTCTGGATTCCCTGAATCCCAGTTTGGATTCACTGGTTTCCAGTTTGGATTCCCTGAATTCCAGTTTGAATTCCCTGAATCCCAGTTTGGATTCACTGATTCCCAGTTTGGATTCCCTGAATCCCAGTTTGGATTCATTGAATACCAGTATGTATTCCCTGGATCCCAGTTTGGATTCACTGATTCCCAGTTTGGATTCCCTGAATCCCAGTCTGGATTAGTTGAATCCCAGTCTGGATTGTCTGGATCCCCATCTGGATTTGCTGAATCCCAGTTTGGATTCCCTGAATCCCAGTTTGGATTAGCTGAATCCCAGTCTGGATTGTCTGGATCCCCATCTGGATTTGCTGAATCCCAGTTTGGATTTGTTGAATCCCAGTTTCAATTAGCTGAATCCCAGTTTGGATTCAATGAATCCCAGTCTGGATTCCCTGAATCCCAGTGTGGATTCCCTGAATCCCAGTTTGGATTCACTGGTTTCCAGTTTGGATTCCCTGAATCCCAGTTTGGATTTGTTGGATCCCAGTTTGGATTCACTGAATTCCAGATGGGATTCACTGAATCCCAGTACGGATTCACTGAATCCCTGTTTGGATTCCCTGAATCCCAGTTTGAATTCCCTGAATCCCAGTTTGGATTCACTGATTCCCAGTCTGGATTCACTGATTCCCAGTTTGGATTCCTTGAATCCCAGTCTGGATTGTCTGGATCCCTATCTGGATTTGCTGAATCCCAGTTTGGATTTGCTGAATCCCAGTCTGGATTCCCCGGATCCCAGTTTGGATTTGCTGAATCCCAGTTTGGATTTGCTGAATCCCAGTTTGGATTTGCTGAATCCCAGTTTGGATTTGCTGAATCCCAGTCTGGATTCCCCGGATCCCAGTTTGGATTTGCTGAATCCCAGTTTGGATTTGCTGAATCCCAGTCTGGATTCCCCGGATCCCAGTTTGGATTTG
>NW_024368486.1:6631-7224 GCF_014805655.1 Passer montanus | reverse complement strand
GGAAGGAGAGGAAAGGATCACCCCGAGCTGGGAATGAGCCGGGGCGGGGGTGGGATGGGATGGAAGGAGAGGAAAGGATCACCCCGAGCTGGGAATGAGCCGGGGCAGGGCTGGATTGGGATGGAAGGAGAGGAAAGGATCACCCCGAGCTGGGAATGAGCCGGGGCAGGGCTGGGATGGGATGGAGGGAAGGAGAGGAAAGGATCACCCTGAGCTGGGAATGAGCTGGGGCAGGGCTGGGATGGGATGGAAGGAGAGGAAAGGATCACCCCGAGCTGGGAATGAGCCGGGGCAGGGCTGGGATGGGATGGAGGGACGGGCAGGAAAGGGTGCGGGGCTGAGGCGCCGCGGGAGGGATCCAATCTGTCCCTCCTGCGGGAGATCAGGACGGGAGCAGTCGGAGATAAGGACGGGAGCAGTCGGAGATAACGCCAGGAGCTGTCCGGGCACGACCAGATAACGACGTCAGCGCGGCCCCCGGCTCCTCCCGGGATTTACAGAGCTGGGATTTAGTCATGGATGAGGAACTGGCACTGCTGAGGCTGTCCCTGGCTCCTGGAGGAGCCCCGGCAGCTCATCCTTCTGAATCCCCG
>NW_024368486.1:3171-6555 GCF_014805655.1 Passer montanus | reverse complement strand
ATTCACTGAATTCCAGATGGGATTAATTAAGTCCCAGTACGGATTCACTGAATCCCTGTTTGGATTCCCTGAATTCCAGTTTGAATTCCCTGAATCCCAGTTTGGATTCACTGATTCCCAGTCTGGATTCACTGATTCCCAGTTTGGATTCCTTGAATCCCAGTCTGGATTGTCTGGATCCCTATCTGGATTTGCTGAATCCCAGTTTGGATTTGTTGAATCCCCGTTCCAATTAGCTGAATCCCAGTTTGGATTCAATGAATCCCAGTGTGGATTGTCTGAATCCCAGTTTGGATTCACTGGTTTCCAGTTTGGATTCCCTGAATCCCAGTTTGGATTTGTTGGATCCCAGTTTGGATTCACTGAATTCCAGATGGGATTCCCTGAATCCCAGTACGGATTCACTGAATCCCAGTTTGGATTTGCTGAATCCCAGTCTGGATTCCCCGGATCCCAGTTTGGATTTGTTGAATCCCAGTGTGGATTCCCTGAATCCCAGTTTGGATTCACTGAATCCCAGTCTGGATTCCCCGGATCCCAGTTTGGATTTGCTGAATCCCAGTCTGGATTTGTCGAATCCCAGTCTGGATTCCCTGGAGCAGAAAATGACCCGAAATGAGCAAAAGCACAAACAAAAATCGCTGCTCCCGCGGGGGCCGGGCAGGGAGGGGCAGCTCCGGCTGGAACAGCAGAATCCCGGGAAAAGGGAATTGGGACAGGGACAAGGATGGACCCCGAGGGGGGCAGCGCTCTCACTCCGACCCTCACCCACGATCCATGAAAATTCCAGGATTTTCCATCTGATCCAAGCTGTGGATTTCTGCTTTTTGGGGTTTTTTTTTGGTGGGGCAGCAGAAAATGAGGATTTTTTCCCCAAAAATCCTCTCTGGATCAGAGCTCTGCTGTTGAATCCCATAAAATTCTTATGAATTCCTCTCCCCATCATTCCCAAAAATTATGATTTATATTAAATTATTGCATTCCAGAGGGTGGAACGGCCACATTCCCAAGGCTCCAGCAGGAATTGCTGGATCCCGGATATTCCACAGCTCCATCCACATGGAAATCTTCCTGGAACTCCCAAAATCCCAGCAATTCCCACCCAAAATCCCAGCAATTCCCACCCAAAATCCCAGCAATTCCCACCCAAAATCCCAGCAATTCCCACCCAAAATCCCGGCAATTCCCACCCAAAATCCCAGCAATTCCCACCCAAAATCCCGGCAATTCCCACCCAAAATTGTCCCCATGCTGTCCCAAATTTCAGGAAAAACGGGAAAAGGGGAGAGGCTCCAGCTGTTTGTCCCGGCTCCTTTCTCCGGGATAATTCCGGATGAATCCTCCCAGCTCTGGGGTTGTGGAAATATCCTGAAGAATTCCCAAGGGATGAGGGGAAATACCTGAAATGACGGCGATTTTCCGCGCCCCGTGCTCCTCCCGGGCGATCCGCTCCGCCTCCTCCATCAGCAGCATTCCAAAGCCCTGGAATGGCGGCAAAAACAGGGGGAAAAAAAGGGAATTTCTGTCAGAATGTGAAGATGGGTTAAAAAAAAAAAAAAATCCGGATTTTTGGGATTTTCGGAATTGCGGGGTCAGAATGTGAAGATGGGTTAAAAAAAAAAAAAAATCCGGATTTTTGGGATTTTCGGAATTGCGGGTCGGGAATATTGCAGGGTTGAGGTCAGTGAATTCCTCTGGGAATTTTTTTTCCTCGTTGTGGAATTTTATTCAGTGGAACGTCCAGAGGCTGGCGGGTTCTCCGTGGCAGGAGCGGGATGGGGTCAAATCCCCTGGTGGGAATTCATCCTGGAATTCCACACGGGAAATTCCCAGGGCCAGAGGGAGGTGGGACATGGGGGAGGAATTCCTGCCCGGGCTGGAATTCCCAGAGAATCCCTGGCAGTGTCCAAGGAATGGTTGGATTGGGGTGGGAATGGGATGGGATTGAAGCTCCAGGGATCCCATCCCAAACCATTCTGGGATCCAGGACACTCAGGATCCATCCTGAGGGATTTTTGTGGAATTCGGGGATGGAAAAGGGAAGGGAGATCCACAAGATTCCCAGAGAATTCCTAAAATTCCTTCCCAGAGAGGATGATCCCAAAATTCCTTCCCAGAGGAATTCAGGATGGGGATGGATCCAATGCCAGGAATGGAAAAGGGAAGGGAGATCCACAAGATTCCCAGAGAATTCCTAAAATTCCTTCCCAGAGAGGATTCAGGATGGGGATGGATCCAGTGCCAGGCTGGGAGAGCTGGGAATGGAAGGAATTCCCTGGGAAAAGGGGAGGAATTTGGGAAGGGATCCCCAGCTGGGCTGGAATTCCCAGAGAATCTCTGGAAGTGTCCAAGGAATGGTTGGATCGGGGTGGGAATGGGATGGGATTGAAGCTCCAGGGATCCCATCCCAAACCTTCCAGGATTCTGGGATCCAGGACACTCAGGATCCATTTTTTAAAATCCCACAAAGGAATTTTTTGAAATCCCAGAAGGGAATTTTTTAAAATCCCAGAAAGGAATTTTTTACAATTCCACGAAGGAATTTTTTGAAATCCCACAAAGGAACTTTATAAAAATCTCAGGGAATTTTGTCAGACCTCGGCGCTCCCGCAACGGCTGCAAGGCGATCCCAAAGGGAAAAAAACCCCAAAACCTGGGAAGCAACAGAATTCCAGCAAAACCAGGAGCTCAAATCCCATCCCGGCTCCATCCCAACCCGGAGGAAAAGAGTGGAATTAAACAA
Organism: Passer montanus; assembly: GCF_014805655.1. NCBI lineage: Eukaryota > Metazoa > Chordata > Aves > Passeriformes > Passeridae > Passer > Passer montanus. The sequence goes on along the minus strand of NW_024368486.1, from coordinate 3,812 downwards.
AACTCCAATTTTTTGTGGGGGGAAGAGACGGAATGAGGCTGGGATGAGGGAATGAGGCTGGAATGAGGGAATGAGGGAATGAGGGAATGAGGCTGGAATGAGGGAATGGGGCTGGAATGAGGGAATGAGGCTGGAATGAGGGAATGAGGGAATGAGGGAATGAGGGAATGAGGCTGGAATGAGGGAATGAGGGAATGAGGGAATGAGGGAATGAGGCTGGAATGAGGGAATGGGGCTGGAATGAGGGAATGAGGCTGGAATGAGGCTGGAATGAGGGAATGAGGGAATGAGGCTGGAATGAGGGAATGGGGCTGGAATGAGGGAATGAGGCTGGAATGAGGGAGGAATGAGGGAATGAGGGAATGAGGCTGGAATGAGGGAATGGGGCTGGAATGAGGGAATGAGGCTGGAATGAGGGAATGAGGGAATGAGGGAATGAGGGAATGAGGCTGGAATGAGGGAATGGGGCTGGAATGAGGGAATGAGGCTGGAATGAGGGAATGAGGCTGGAATGAGGGAATGGGGCTGGAATGAGGGAATGAGGCTGGAATGAGGGAATGAGGGAATGAGGGAATGAGGGAATGAGGCTGGAATGAGGGAATGAGGGAATGAGGCTGGAATGAGGGAAGGAGGAGAGGAGG
>NW_024368486.1:0-2281 GCF_014805655.1 Passer montanus | reverse complement strand
GGAATGAGGGAGGAATGAGGGAATGAGGGAATGAGGGAATGAGGGAATGAGGGGATGAGGGAATGAGGGAATGAGGGAATGAGGGAATGAGGGAATGAGGGAATGAGGGAATGAGGCTGGAATGAGGGAATGAGGGAATGAGGCTGGAATGAGGGAATGAGGGAATGAGGGAATGAGGCTGGAATGAGGCTGGAATGAGGCCGGAATGAGGCCGGAATGAGGGAATGAGGCCGGAATGAGGGAATGAGGCCGGAATGAGGGAATGAGGCCGGAATGAGGCCGGAATGAGGGAACGAGGCCGGAATGAGGGAACGAGGCTGGAATGAGGGAACAAGGCCGGAAGGAGGGAACGCGTCCGGAAGGAGGGAACGCGTCCGGCAGGAGGGAACGCGTTTAAAGCCGGTTTGATTCCAGATGGGAGTTTGGAATTGGCCACAAAATCCTTATGGATCAACCAAACTGATCCGGGAGTGGGATGGATGAGGGAAAAAAGAAATTGTGAGAGTGAAGCCCATTCTGGGGATCCATAAATGGGAGCAAACAGGAAGGGATTCCTTAAAGCCGGTTTGATTCCAGATGGGAGTTTGGAATTGGCCACAAAATCCTTATGGATCAACCAAACTGATCCGGGAGTGGGATGGATGAGGGAAAAAAGAAATTGTGAGAGTGAAGCCCATTCTGGGGATCCATAAATGTGAGCAAACAGGAAGGGATTCCTTAAAGCCGGTTTGATTCCAGATGGGAGTTTGGAATTGGCCACAAAATCCTTATGGATCAACCAAACTGATCCGGGAGTGGGATGGATGAGGGAAAAAAGAAATTGTGAGAGTGAAGCCCATTCTGGGGATCCATAAATGGGAGCAAACAGGAAGGGATTCCTTAAAAGCAGTGGGATTCTATGTGGGAATTTGGAATTGGACACGTAATCCCTATGGATCAACCAAACCTGAGTCACGGAGGGAGGAGGGAAAAAGGGGGAAAAAGGAAATGTGAGAGTGAAGCCAACTCGTGGATCCATAAATATGAGCAAATTGGAAGGGATTCCTTAAAGTGAATTTGATTCCAGATGGGGATTTGGAACTGGACACGTAATCCCAATGGATCAACCAAACCTGATCTGGGAGCGGGATGGACGAGGAGGGAAAGGAGGGAAAAAGGAAAATGGGAGAGCAAAGCCAATTCTGTGGATCCATAAATAGGAGCAAACAGGAAGGGATTCGTTAAAACCAGTGTGATTCCAGATGGGGATTTGGAACTGGACACGTAATCCCAATGGATCAACCAAACCTGATCTGGGAGCGGGATGGATGAGGAGGGAAAAAGGGAATTGTGAGAGTGAAGCCAACTCATGGATCCATAAATGTGAGCAAACAGGAAGGGATTCCCTAAAGTGAGGCTGATTCCAGCTGGGAGTTTGGAATTGGCCACATAATCCCAATGGATCAGCTCCACCTGGGCCGCCGAGGGAGGAGGGAAAAAGAGGGAAAAAGGGAATTGTGAGTGAAGCCAACTCATGGATCCATAAATACAGCTCAGCACAAACAGGAAGAGATTCCTTAAAACCAGTGTGATTCCAGGTGGGGATTTGGAATTGGCCACGTAATCCCTACGGATCAGCTCCACCTGAGCTGGAGAAGGAGGGATGAGGAGGGAAAAAGGAAATTGTGAGTGAAGCCAATTCTGTGGATCCATAAATATGAGCAAACAGGAAGGGATTCCTCAAAACCAGTTGGATTCTATGTGGGGATTTGGAATTGGCCACGTAATTCCTATGGATCAGCCCCACCTGAGCCACGGAGGGAGGGAAAGGAGGGAAAAAGGAAAATGGGAGAGTGAAGCCAATTCCATGGATCCACAAATATGAGCAAACAGTAAGGGATTCCCTAAAGTGAGGTTGATTCCAGTTGGGAGTTTGGAATTGGTCACGTAATCCTTATGGATCAACCAAACCTGATCTGGGAGTGGGATGGACAAGGGAAAAAGGGAATTGTGAGAGTGAAACCCATTCTGTGGATCCATAAATATGAGCAAACAGGAAGGGATTCCTCAAAGCCAGTTTGATTCCAGATGGGGATTTGGATTTGGACACGTAACCCCAATGGATCAATCAAACTGATCTGGGAGTGGGATGGACGAGGGAAAGGAAATTGTGAGAGTGAAGCCCATTCTGTGCATCCATAAATGGGAGCCAACGGGAAGGGATTCCCCAAAGCCAACTGAATTCCAGATGGGAATTTGGAATTGGCCATGTAATTCCCATGGATCACATGGCCAATCCCTA